>NW_026291754.1:0-30164 GCF_023091745.1 Budorcas taxicolor
AGGTTGATGGATTGGGATACTTGGTAAAGTACCGATATGGGTGCTAGTTTTTGTCATGTAAGTAAGATTAGGCCTGAAGATAGAGGGATGCCTTGTGTTACTTCTGGGACTCAGAAGTGGAATGGGGCTATTCCTAGTTTTATGGCGAGGGCTATTGTTATGAGTATGGAGGCTGTTGGGTTAAATAGTTTTATTACGGTTCATTGGCCTGAGAATATTAAGTTGATGATAATGGCTATTATTAGTAGTATTGAGGCTGTTGATTGAGTTAGGAAATATTTAGTTGATGCTTCTGTGGCTCGTGGGTTGTGTTTTTTTATTATAATAGGAATGATGGCGAGTATATTTATTTCAAATCCGATTCAGATGAGTAGTCAGTGGGAGCTAATTATAACGATAATGGTTCCAAGTATTATAGTTATTAAGATAATAATGAGAGTGATTGGGTTTATTAGTACGGGAAGGATACAAACCAACATTTTCGGGGTATGGGCCCGATAGCTTAATTAGCTGACCTTACTATTAGAATTTGGTGTAATTGGGAGCACGAAGAGTTTTGAGTTCTTAGGAGTAGGTTCAATTCCTATAGTTCTAGAAATAAGAGGATTTAAACCTCTATAATTTACTCTATCAAAGTAACTCTTTTGTCAGACATATTTCTTATGTTTGTGGGGGGATACTTGATAGGAGAATAGGTAGAGATACATGTCATATGCATAGGGCTAGCGTTAGGGGTAGAAAATTTTTTCATAATAAGTGCATCAGTTGATCATAGCGGAATCGGGGGTAGGATGCTCGGATTCATAGGAAGGTCATTGTGAGTAGTAGTGATTTGATGATAAAGTTAATTGCGTAGAGTTCTGGTATGTATGGGTTATGGGATGCTCCTAGGAAGAGGGTTGTTGTGAAGATATTTATTATAATAATGTTTGCATATTCTGCTATAAAGAATAGGGCGAATGGTCCTGCGGCGTATTCTACATTAAAGCCCGATACTAGTTCAGATTCTCCTTCAGTAAGATCAAATGGTGCTCGGTTTGTTTCTGCTAGTGTTGAAATGAATCATATTATTGCTAAGGGTCATGCTGGGAAGATTAGTCATACTTGTTCTTGTGTAATGATTAATGTAGAGAGAGTGAAGGATCCATTTATTAGTAAGATTGATAGTAAGATAATTGCTAGTGTAACTTCATATGAAATTGTTTGTGCTACTGCTCGTAGGGCTCCAATAAGAGCGTATTTTGAGTTGGAGGCTCAGCCTGATCAGAGGATCGAGTATACGGCTAAGCTTGATATAGCTAATATGAAAAGGATTCCTAAGTTTATATTGATGAGGGGATAGGGTATGGGTAGGGGGATTCATATAGTTAAGGCTAGGGTTAGGGCTAGGATGGGGGCTAGAATAAATATTGAGATTGAGGATGTGGCAGGTCGTAGGGGTTCTTTAATGAAAAGTTTGATTGCATCGGCGATGGGTTGGAGTAAGCCATATGGTCCTACAATATTTGGGCCTTTTCGGAGTTGTATGTAGCCTAGGATTTTTCGTTCAACTAGTGTAAGAAAAGCTACGGCTAGAAGAATGGGGATAATAAGTGTTAAGATGTTGAGTATAAACATTTTGTTAAGGAGAGGATTTGAATCTCTGAGTATAAAGGTTTAAGTTTTACGCAATTACCGGGCTCTGCCACCTTAACTGGGCCCTTTTCTAGGGCAGGTATTGTTTGTGAGGTCAATTGAGATAAAGTCATTGATTGATTTAAGGCGCTTTGTTGAAGTTGGCCTTATTTCTCTTGTCCTTTCGTACTGGGAGAAATACATAACAGATAGAAACCGACCTGGATTACTCCGGTCTGAACTCAGATCACGTAGGACTTTAATCGTTGAACAAACGAACCTTTGATAGCGGTTGCACCATCGGGGTGTCCTGATCCAACATCGAGGTCGTAAACCCTATTGTCGATATGGACTCTTGAATAGGATTGCGCTGTTATCCCTAGGGTAACTTGTTCCGTTGATCAAGTCTTTGGATCAATAAACGATAGTTTGATTTGACTTGTGGGTCTAGTCTTTAAAATCGTTCGGAGGATTTTTTGTTCTCCGAGGTCACCCCAACCAAAACTGCTAGTCCATAAAGAGTGTTGTTATCCCTTAATGGTTAAGTTTATTTTCTTTGGACTAGTTAGTTAAAGCTCCATAGGGTCTTCTCGTCTTGTTGGTTTATTCCCGCCTCTTCACGGGAAGGTCAATTTCACTGATTGGAAGTAAGAGACAGTAAAACCCTCGTGTGGCCGTTCATACAAGTCCTTATTTAGAGAACAAATGATTATGCTACCTTTGCACGGTCAGGATACCGCGGCCGTTTAACGTCTAGTCACTGGGCAGGCAGTGCCTCCAATACTGGGGATGCTGGAGGTGATGTTTTTGGTAAACAGGCGGGATTTGTGTTTGCCGAGTTCCTTTTACTTCTTTTAATCTTTCCTGGGTGCACTCCTGTGTTGGATTAACAGTATAATTAATAAATTATTTATTGTTGGGTTATTTTTATTTACTGTTAACAGTCAGAGTATTATCAGATACTGACTTAAACTTGTGCAAGGAGAAAATATTTCTTGTTACTCATATTAACATTATTGCTTCTATTTAGTAATAGAATAGTCCAGTACTAGGTCTAGGAGTTGGTTATATTGTTGTTGGGATTAGTATTGTTTTTATTGTTGAGCTTTAACGCTTTCTTAATAGATGGCTGCTTTTAGGCCTACTATGGTGTTGTAAGATCTTACTCTCTAGTGAAGGTTGTACCCATTTCTAAAAGGCTGTACCTTTTTAGACTAACTTTTAAAGATACAGTGAGATTTGTTTATATTTTTTGGTATCTTTAAAGCTGAACTAAGATTCATTTTCTGGACAACCAGCTATCACCAGGCTCGTTAGGCATGTCACCTCTACTTATAGATCTTCTCACTATTTTGCCACATAGATGAGTTGGTTCTAATAAACTGTCTATAGGTAGCTCGTCTGGTTTCGGGTTACTTAGCTGAAATTCGTTTTGTTAAGTTTTTTGCTCGTTAATTCATTATGCAAAAGGTACAAGGGTTAATCTTTGCTTTTTTGTACTTTGATTATTTTCTTTCATCGTTCCCTTACGGTACTTTCTCTATAGCGCCATGTTTAGAATTTCTATCTCCTATACTTTAATAGGGGTAAATGTTTTGTTTTAGTATGTTTTGGTTATTGGATTGAAGAGTGGGGGTTTGGGCTAGGCATAGTTCAAAACATTCACAGTACACGAAATCTTCTAGGTGTAAACTAGATGCTTTAATTAAGCTATGTCTTGGTTTGTCCAAGCACACTTTCCAGTATGCTTACCTTGTTACGACTTACCTCCTCTCGTGTAATTGGTGCATGTAAATAGGTTTGGGTGCATATATTTACTTGAGGAGGGTGACGGGCGGTGTGTGCGTGCTTCATGGCCTGGTTCAACTAAGCACTCTATTCTTAGTTTACTACTAAATCCTCCTTTGGCTGTTAGTTTCATAATGGCTTTCGTATTAAGTTTTCTTGGATAGAAAATGTAGCCCATTTCTTCCCATTCCATAGGTTACACCTTGACCTAACGTTTTTATGTGTTATGATTGAGCTTACTTTTGTTCCTTTTCAGGGTTTGCTGAAGATGGCGGTATACAGACTGTATTAGCAAGGATTGGTGAGGTTTATCGGGGTTTATCGATTATAGAACAGGCTCCTCTAGAAGGGTGTAAAGCACCGCCAAGTCCTTTGAGTTTTGGGCCGTTGCCGGTAGTACTCTGGCGAATAATCTTGTTTTTGCAATTATTTATGTTTAGGGCTAAGCATAGTGGGGTATCTAATCCCAGTTTGGGTCTTAGCTATAGTGTGTCAGTTGTCGTAGAGTTACTTTCGTCACTTATTTTTGTTATAATTATGGCTTTTTACAGCTTAATTAGGATTTAACTCTATTTGGTGTAGTACTTTAACACGTTTTACGCCGTGTTCCTGTTAGCTTGGGTTAGTCGTATGACCGCGGTGGCTGGCACGAGATTTACCAACCCTAGTTAATATGGCTTAGTCGAACTTTCGTTCATGGCTTAAATTTTGTCACTGCTGTTTCCCGTGGGGGTGTGGTTAAGCAAGGCGTTATGAGCTACAGGGTGTGTGCTTGATACCTGCTCCTCTTAGTCCTGCTGATTCGGAGGGCGCTACTCACCGGGGTGCGGATGCTTGCATGTGTAAGTCTATTGAAAGTTAACAGGAAGGCCAGGACCAAACCTATGTGTTTATGGAGTTGGTATACTCATCTAGGCATTTTCAGTGCCTTGCTTTAAATTTAAGCTACATTAACCATGTAGTATGTAAGCAGACCCAGGCACCTATATGTCTATCTTGTTTGGAGTGTGAATTTGAGTATTGGGGGTGAGATAAATTTATATTGATACTTAGGGGGAAGTATGTTAAAAATGGTGGTTAATATTTAAGAGGGGGGGGGGGGAAATATAATAGGTATGTCCTGTAACCATTGACTGAAATGCCCATGCCTACCATTATGGGGATGCTCAAGATGCAGTTAAGTCCAGCTACAATTTATGCTCCGGGTCGGGGCCTTTGACGGCCATAGCTGAGTCCAAGCATCCCCGAAAATTAAAAAATACCAAATGTATGACAGCACAGTTATGTGTGAGCATGGGCTGATTAGTAATTAGTCCATCGAGATGTCTTATTTAAGAGGAAAGAATGGGCGGTTTTAGATGAGATGGCCCTGAAGAAAGAACCAGATGTCTGATAAAGTTCATTAAATAGCTACCCCCACGATTAATGGGCCCGGAGCGAGAAGAGAAATCCCTGCCAAGCGGGTTGCTGGTTTCACGCGGCATGGTCGGTAAGCTCGTGATCTAGTGGACGGGATACGCATGGTGACGAGGATAGATTTGACTTTATGCGCTATGTACGATCTAAGCAGGAAATGTCCTATGTACTATAGATAATTTTTATTGTACTTGCTTATATGCAAGGGGAAAATCATTTAATGTACTATATACATATTATATCTTTATTACATTAATTATGATGTACATGCTTATATGCATGGGGTAGATCATGTAATGTAATATATACATAGTATGTCTTTATTACATTAATTATAATGTACATACTGCACACAAAGTAGGTCATGTAGTATACTGCATTTATGTATGTTTTTATTATATTACTTCAGTGTATATATTCATACATATAGGATGGATCATGTGGTGTGCTAGACGCATATCATGTTTACATTGTATGAGTGTTAGTGGGTATGTTTGGGCAAATGACATGGTGTGTCTGTGTGTAGTACTCGTACATGTGTCTATTGAGGTGAGTTATTAAGCATGTTGTTACACGTGCAAGCTTATAGAGTGGGAGATTTGTGTCGTATGTTTAAAAATTTTAGCGGATTTAATACTGGGGAGGTTCTTAGTGTTTTTGGGGGTATATCAATAGACGCAATTAATAGTGGTTCAGGGAATAGTTTAAGTAGAACTTCAGCTTTGGGTGTTGATGGTGAGGCTATCGCTTCTTCCTTGAGTCTTAGGGAGGTTAATTGTTCTCCTTTTCTGGTTTACAAGACCAGCGTATTAATTTTACTACAAAGACTTGTCTTCATTTCAGGAGATTGTTTTCGATGGTGCTGGCTAGTGGTATTATTGCCAGGATGATGAGGAAATATATGATGGATGCTAATTGTCCGATGGTGATGTAGGGGTGTTCAACCGGTTGTCCTCCGATTCATGTAAGTGTTAATAGGTCTGCTATTAAAAGTCAGAATATGCATTGGCTGATTGGTCGGAACATTATGCTTCGTTGTTTGGATGTGTGGAGGAAGGGTACGAGTGTTAAGATCAAGATGGAAAGGACTAAGGCTAGGACTCCTCCCAGTTTATTGGGGATTGATCGTAGGATTGCGTATGCAAATAGGAAATACCATTCTGGCTTAATGTGGGAGGGTGTACTGAGTGGGTTTGCTGGAGTATAATTATCCGGGTCTCCGAGTAGGTCGGGAGTGAATAGTACTAGTGATATGAGGATGAGGATTAATAGTATGATGCCTAGGATGTCCTTGATGGTGTAATAAGGGTGAAATGGAATTTTGTCTGTGTCTGATGGAATTCCTGTGGGGTTGTTGGATCCTGTTTCGTGGAGGAAAATTAAGTGGATTATGGTGAGAGCTACAATGATAAATGGGAGGATGAAGTGGAAAGCGAAGAATCGGGTGAGGGTGGCTTTGTCTACTGAAAATCCCCCTCAGATTCATTCAACTAGGTTGGTGCCAATGTATGGGATTGCCGAGAGGAGGTTGGTAATGACTGTTGCTCCTCAGAATGATATCTGTCCTCATGGTAGGACATAGCCTATGAATGCTGTGGCTATTGTTGTAAATAGGAGAATTACTCCGATGTTTCATGTTTCTAAGAAGGTATATGATCCGTAATATAGGCCTCGTCCTACATGCATAAATAGGCAGATAAAAAATATTGATGCTCCGTTTGCGTGCATATATCGGATGATTCAGCCATAGTTTACGTCTCGACAAATGTGGGTTACAGAGGAGAATGCTATTGTTGTATCGGATGTGTAGTGTATTGCTAGGAATAGGCCTGTTAAGATTTGTAGAGCTAAGCAAGTGCCTAGGAGGGATCCAAAGTTTCATCATGATGAGATGTTTGATGGAGTTGGGAGGTCAATGAGTGCGTTGTTTACGATTTTTATTAGTGGGTGAGTTTTTCGGATGTTGATCATTAGTGTTCTTGTAGTTGAATAACAACGATGGTTTTTCATATCATTAGTCATGGTTAGATTCCATGCAGGAATAATGATTATGTACATTGTATTTATTTTAAGTGTAATTTTTGTGATGGGCTTTGTAGGGTTTTCTTCAAAACCTTCGCCTATTTATGGGGGGTTGGGATTGATTGTGAGTGGTGGGGTTGGGTGTGGTATTGTGTTAAATTATGGTGGTTCTTTTTTAGGTTTAATGGTTTTTTTAGTTTATTTAGGGGGTATAATGGTGGTTTTTGGTTATACGACAGCTATGGCTACTGAGCAGTATCCTGAGGTTTGGGTTTCTAATAAGGTTGTTTTAGGAACGTTTATTACTGGTTTGTTGATGGAGTTTTTTATAATTTACTATGTGTTGAAGGATAAGGAGGTGGAGATTGTGTTTAAGTTTAATGGTATGGGGGATTGGGTAATTTATGATACAGGGGATTCTGGGTTTTTTAGTGAGGAGGCCATGGGGATTGCTGCTTTGTACAGCTATGGTACTTGATTAGTTATTGTTACTGGTTGATCTTTATTAATTGGTGTAGTGGTGATTATAGAGATTACTCGTGGAAATTAAGTAGAATTGTGCTAGTGAAAATCGTAATTAGGAAGGAAAGGAAATATAATTTAATTAAGCCTTTTTGGTTTGTGATTATGATAGATGTTTTTATTTGGGTTAGTGAGATGGTTTTTGGTATAATGGTTTCTAGTCAGGTTAGGTCTAGAAGGGAGGATGCTGATTTTTGGCTTATTGTTAGATTTATATAGGGGGTTAAGCGGTGTATGACTGTGGGATAATATCCTAGTAGGTTAGAAAATTTGAATATGTTTGATGGGTAATTGAACTTTAAGTAGTGGGTTATGTTGTTAATTTCTAGTGCTAGAATAAAGCCTAGGATTGTAATTGTTAGGGCGGTGATTTTTAGGTAGTAGGGTATAGTTGTTTGGGGAATGGTTGTTGGGGGGATGTTGTTAGAAATGATGAATCCTGCGAAAAGACTTCCGATTAGTAAGCGTTTAATTGAGTTAATTAGGAATGGGTTGTTTTCATTAATAGAAATAAGGGTTGGGAATCGGGGTTGTCCTAGGAGTGTGAAGAAAATAATACGGGTACTGTAGATAGCTGTGAAGGAGATGGCGATTAGTGTTATTAAGAGGGCTCAGGCGTTGGTATATGACGTGTTGGCGGATTCAATAATTAGATCTTTGGAGTAGAATCCGGTGAGGAAAGGTATTCCTGTTAGTGCAAGGCTGCCAATAATAAGGGCTGTTGCGGTGAATGGTATGGCTTTAAATAGGCCTCCTATTTTTCGAATATCTTGTTCGTTATTTAGATTGTGGATGATGGAGCCGGAGCATAGAAATAATATGGCTTTGAAGAAAGCGTGGGTGCAGATGTGAAGAAGTGCTAGGTGAGGCTGGTTAATTCCAATTGTTACTATCATAAGGCCGAGTTGGCTGGATGTAGAGAAGGCGATGATTTTTTTAATGTCATTTTGGGTGAGGGCACATATTGCTGTAAATAGTGTGGTAATGGCTCCTAGGCATAGTATAGTAGATTGGATGAGTTTATTGTTTTCTGTTAATGGATAAAAGCGGATTAGTAAGAAAATACCTGCTACTACTATTGTACTTGAGTGGAGTAATGCTGAGACAGGTGTCGGACCCTCTATTGCGGAGGGTAATCATGGGTGCAGGCTAAATTGTGCGGATTTTCCGGTTGCGGCTAGAATTAGTCCTATTAGAGGTAGATTTGAGTTCTCTGGTTTTAGTAAGAAGATTTGTTGAAGGTCTCAAGTGTTGAGGTTAATTAGGAATCATGCTATTGCTAGGATAAATCCGATGTCGCCAATGCGGTTATATAGGATTGCTTGTAGAGCTGCTGTGTTTGCGTCTGCTCGTCCGTATCACCATCCAATTAGTAGAAATGATATAATTCCGACTCCTTCTCAGCCAATGAATAGTTGAAAGATGTTATTTGCAGTGACGAGGATGAGTATTGTGATAAGAAATAAGAGTAAGTACTTAAAAAATTGGTTGATGTTGGGGTCGGAATGTATGTATCATATTGAGAATTCTATGATGGATCATGTGACGAATAGTGATACTGGGATAAATATTGTCGAGAAGTAATCTATTTTGAAGCTGAGAGATAGTTTGAGGGTTTGGATGGTTAGTCAGTGTCAGTTTGAAATAATTATTTCTTGTCCTGTATGAATAAATATTATAGTGGGAATTATACTAGTGATAAAGGCGTATGAAATGGTTGTTTTTACGTAAAGTGGGTAATTGGTGAATTTGTGGGTGCTAAGACTAGTTGTCATGATGGGTACGGTTAGTAGGATTAGGGTAGTTAGTGTGAGGGATGGGAACAGGTTTATTACTTTTATTTGGAGTTGCACCAATTTTTTGGTTCCTAAGACCAATGGATAACTGCTATCCTTTAAAAGTTTGAAAAAGCCATGTTGTCAGGCATGGGAGCATAGAATTAGCAGTTCTTGCATACTTTTTCGGTAAATAAGAAGGTGATAGGCTTCTATTGTTAGATTCACAATCTAATGTTTTTTTAAACTATATTTACAGTATAGGGGTCCTAGGATAATTTTTGGGTTTAGGGATAGAAGCAGTAGTGGTAGTATGTGTAGTGATATGAGTGCATTTTCTCGTGTGAAGGAAGGTGAAATGTTATTGATATGATGAGTGTATTTGCCCCGTTGTGTTGTGATTAGTATATAGAGGGTGTAGAGAGTAGTGATTACTATGTTAAGTCCTATTAGAATAATTGTGATATTAGATCATGAAAAAGTCGATATTACTACAAATAGTTCTCCGATTAGGTTGATTGTTGGGGGTAGAGCCAGGTTGGTTAGACTTGCTAGGAGTCATCAGGTGGCTATTAGTGGAAGAAGTGTTTGTAGGCCGCGGGCTAAGATTATTGTACGGCTGTGAATTCGTTCGTAGTTAGAATTTGCTAGGCAGAAAAGTATAGAGGATGTAAGGCCGTGGGCAATTATCAGGGCGGTGGCTCCTATGTAGCTTCAGGGTGTTTGGATTAGGATTGCAACGATGACAAGTGCCATGTGGCTAATAGAGGAGTACGCGATGAGTGATTTCAGGTCCGTTTGACGAAGGCAAATTGAGCTGGTTATGATTATGCCTCATAGTGATAGCATGATGAATGGGTATGCTATAAAGTCGGTGATTGGATCTAGGAGAAGCGTAATTCGTAACATGCCGTATCCTCCTAGTTTTAGTAGGATTGCTGCAAGAACTATGGAGCCTGCAATTGGGGCTTCTACGTGGGCTTTGGGTAGTCAGAGATGAAGTCCGTATAGTGGTATTTTTACTATAAAGGCTATTATGCATGCTAGTCACATGAAGGTGTTGGATCAGGAGCTGGGTATTGGTTGTACTCAGTATTGTAGAATTAGGAAGTTTAGGGATCCTATTGTGTTTTGAATATAGATTAGTGCAACTAGTAAGGGTAGGGATCCTGCTAGTGTATAAAACAAGAAGTAGAGACCGGCATTTAGGCGTTCTGTTTGGTTCCCTCATCGGGTAATAATAATGAGTGTGGGAACTAGTGTTGCTTCAAATATAATATAAAAGAGAATTAGTTCTGTAGCAGAGAATGTCATAATTAGAAATAGTTGTAATAGGATTAGTATTGAGATGAAGAATTTTTTTCGGGCTGGGTTTTCTTTTGATAGGTGATGCTGGCTAGCTATAAGTATTAAGGGGAGGAGTCATATGGTTAGAATAAGTAGTGGTGTAGATAAGGAGTCGGAGAAGAAAGTTAATGAGAAGTTGAGGCTGTTATCGCCAAATTGGTTTATAAGGAGTAGGCTTGTAAGGCTAATTAGTAAGCTGTGGAGTGTGGAGTTAATTCAGATTATGTTATTTTTTGATAGCCAGGTTAGGGGTATAAGTATTATTGTGGAAATAATGTATTTTAGCATTGTAGCAGATTAAGGTTTTGTACGTAGTCGGTGCCGTATGTGTTTGATACCATTACTAGCAAGGATAGGCCTAGTGCTGCTTCGCAGGCTGCGAAAACTAGTAGAATAATGGGTATTATACTGGCTAAAGTGAAGTGTGAGTTTAGGATTATTAGGGTAGCTATAACGAATAAGGACAATATTATTCCTTCCAGGCATAGGAGGGAGGATATTAGGTGAGATCGATACATTAGTAATCCCGTGAGAGATACTATGAATGCTATTATAATATTTATGTATACGAGGGACATTTGGTACTTATGAGTTTGATCATAATCTAATGAGTCGAAATCATTTATTTTGGTTTAAACTAAGTACCATATTCGGTCCATTCTAATCCTTTTTGGGTTCATTCATAGGCTAGGCTTGTGGCTAGTAGGAAAATTAGGAGAAGGGATATAGTAAGCATTGTGTTAAGGTTAGTTGTTTGTGAGGCCCATGGTAGTGGTAGAAGTAGTGCAATTTCTAGATCGAAGAGGAGGAATGTGATAGCTACTAGAAAGAATTTTATGGAGAAAGGAAGGCGAGCAGATCCTATGGGGTCGAATCCACATTCGTATGGGCTTGTTTTTTCTGAGTATACGTTTAGTTGGGGGAGTCAGAATGCGATGGTCACGAGCAATGTAGCTAGTGTAAAGTTAGTTAGGAGGGTAATTATAAGGTTTATTGTTCTTTTTCGGGTTAGGCCGAAGCTAACTGATTGGAAGTCAGTTGTACTAATTAATACTAAAAGAACATGAGCCTCATCAGTAGATGGAAACATAGAGGAAAAGTCATACTACGTCTACGAAGTGTCAATATCAGGCAGCGGCTTCGAAGCCGAAATGGTGATTGGAGGTAAAGTGAAATTTTAGTTGGCGGAGGAAGCAGACAATTAAGAAAGTAGATCCAATAATGACATGGAGGCCGTGGAATCCTGTAGCTACGAAGAAAGTTGAGCCGTAAACTCCGTCTGAGATTGTAAAGGGAGCTTCATAGTATTCTGATGCTTGTAGAAGTGTAAAGTATACGCCTAACGTAATGGTGATGAATAAGGCTTGTAGCATGTGGTTACGGTTCCCTTCTATGAGGCTGTGGTGGGCTCAGGTAATGGAGACTCCTGAGGCTAGAAGGACAGAGGTGTTGAGTAGTGGGACTTCTAAGGGGTTAAGTGGGTGAATGCCTGTTGGGGGTCAGCAGCTGCCTAATTCGGGTGTAGGAGCAAGGCTTGAGTGATAGAAGGCTCAGAAGAAGCCAGTGAAGAATAGGACTTCGGAGACGATGAAGAGGATTATTCCGTAGCGAAGGCTTTTTTGGACAGCAGGAGTATGGTGGCCTTGAAAGGTACTTTCTCGGATTACATCTCGTCATCATTGGTATATTGTAAGTATGTTTGTTGTTAGGCCTAGGGTCAGTAGAGCTGTTGAATTGAAGTGAAATCACATGATGAGGCCAGATGTTATTAGGAGGGCAGATAGTGCTCCTGTGAGGGGTCAGGGACTTGGGTTTACTATGTGATAGGCGTGGGTTTGGTGTGTCATTATGTATTGTCGTGCAGATATAAGCTAACTAGGAGGGTGAATACGTAGGCTTGAACTATAGCTACTGCGAATTCGAGGATTGTTAGTAGAGCTAAAATAGTAAATGTAATAAGTGCTGTTGTGGTATTGATATTTAATAATGCAAGGGTAGCTCCTCCGATTAAGTGAATTAATAAGTGCCCTGCTGTGATGTTGGCTGTTAATCGTACGGCAAGGGCTACTGGTTGGATGAAGAGGCTGATGGTTTCGATAATTACCAGTATTGGGATTAGTGGGGTAGGTGTTCCTTGTGGTAGGAAGTGGGCGAGTGATGCTTTGGTTTTGTTGCGGAAGCCTGTAACTACGGCCCCTGCTCATAGGGGAATAGCCATGCCTAAATTTATTGATAGTTGTGTGGTTGGTGTAAATGAATGGGGTAATAAGCCTAATAAATTTGTAGACCCAATAAATAGAATTAGGGACATTAATATCAATGTTCATGTTTGTCCTTTGGTGTTGTGAGTGCTTATTATTTGTTTTGACATGAGTTGAAGTGCTCATTGTTGGAGGGAGATAAGGCGGTTATTAATTAGTCGGTTTGATGTAGGAAATAGTAAGCTAGGGAATATAATGACGAGAGTAACAAGGGGGAGGCCTAGAATTACAGGGGTAATGAAAGAGGTAAATAGATTTTCGTTCATTTTGTTTCTCAAGGGGCGTCTTGTTTTGGCGTTTTTGTTGTTATTAATTTTGGGTTATAGTAGAAATCGTGTTTTGAGATTTTTAATTGGAGAACAATAAAGAGGACTAAAAATATTGATAGAATTGTCGTGAGTCACGTTGATGTGTCTAGTTGTGGCATGTCATCAAGGAGAGTGTTGTGCTCTCGGTCTTTAACTTAAAAGGTTAATGCTGGCATAGCTTCTTGATGACTTATAACATTGATGCAGATCACTTTTCAAAATATTCTAATGGGACTAGTTCGAGAACGATTGGTATGAAACTATGATTTGATCCGCAGATTTCTGAGCATTGGCCGTAAAATAGGCCTGGACGAGTTGATATGAGGGTTGTTTGATTTAAACGGCCTGGAATTGCGTCTGTTTTTAGTCCTAGAGAGGGAACTGCTCATGAGTGTAAAACGTCTTCGGAGGAGATTAGTATTCGAATTGTTATTTCTATAGGTAATACAGCTCGGTTATCTACTTCTAGTAATCGTAGTTCTCCAGGTTTCAATTCTGATGTTGGAATTATATAGGAGTCGAAGCTTAAGTCTTCATAGTCTGTGTACTCATAACTTCAGTATCATTGATGTCCTATGGTCTTTACTGTGAGAGATGGGTTGTTGATTTCGTCTATTATGTATAGAATTCGTAGGGATGGGAGAGCAATTATAATCAGAATAATGGCTGGTAGAATGGTTCAGATTGTTTCTACTTCTTGTGCGTCTATGGTGCTGGTATGGGTTAGTTTTGTTGTTAGTATCAGTAAGATAATATAGAGTACTAGTGAGCTAATTAGGAAAACAATTATCAGAGTGTGATCGTGAAAGTGTAGCAGTTCTTCTATGATGGGTGATGTTGCGTCTTGAAAGCCTAGCTGTACGGGATATGCCATATGAGATGTACGGGACTTTCACCTGTAATTTAATCTTGACAAGGTTATGTAATGTTTTACTAACATCTCGTTTATTGAGAGAGACATAGTGGTTATGGTGTTGGCTTGAAACCGATAATAGGGGGTTCAATTCCTTCCTCTCTTATTTTAGGTTAATGTATGTAGGTTCTTCAAATGTGTGATATGGTGGAGGGCATCCGTTTAGTCATTCTAGATTTGTTGTGGTTAGGTCCACGGTTAAGACTTCCCGTTTGGATGCAAATGCTTCTCAGATGATAAAAGTCATTAATATTACTGCCGTTAGTGAGATGAATGAGCCTATAGATGAAATAGTGTTTCATATTGTATATGCGTCTGGGTAATCGGAGTATCGTCGTGGTATACCAGATAGCCCTAAGAAATGTTGTGGGAAGAAGGTCATGTTAACACCTACAAATATAATTGCGAAATGGATTTTGGCTCATGTGTCATTAAGGGTGTAGCCTGAGAATAAGGGAAATCAATGTACAAATCCTCCTATGATAGCGAATACAGCTCCTATTGATAGTACGTAGTGGAAATGTGCTACCACATAGTATGTGTCGTGAGAGAACGATGTCAAGGGAGGAGTTGGCTAAAACAATTCCAGTTAGTCCTCCAACTGTAAAAAGGAAAATGAAGCCTAGGGCTCATATTATAGCGGGGGATCATTTGATATTTCCTCCGTGAAGTGTTGCTAGCCAACTAAAGACTTTTACTCCGGTTGGGATAGCAATAATTATAGTAGCGGATGTAAAGTAAGCTCGTGTATCGACGTCTATTCCGACTGTGAATATATGATGGGCTCATACAATAAATCCTAGAAATCCAATTGATATTATGGCTCATACTATTCCTATATATCCAAATGGCTCTTTTTTTCCTGAATAGTAGGTTACGATGTGGGAGATTATTCCAAAGCCAGGTAAAATTAGAATATATACTTCGGGGTGTCCAAAAAATCAGAATAAGTGTTGATATAAGATAGGGTCTCCTCCTCCTGCTGGGTCAAAGAAAGTTGTATTCAGGTTTCGGTCTGTTAGTAATATTGTGATGCCAGCTGCTAATACAGGAAGTGAGAGGAGGAGTAGTACGGCAGTGATCAGTACAGATCACACGAACAGGGGGGTCTGGTATTGTGATATTGCGGGAGGTTTTATGTTAATAATAGTTGTAATAAAATTAATGGCTCCTAAAATTGAGGAAACACCTGCTAGGTGTAGGGAGAAAATGGTCAGGTCTACTGAGGCTCCTGCGTGGGCTAGATTACCTGCTAGAGGGGGATATACGGTTCAACCCGTCCCTGCTCCGGCTTCGACTATAGAGGATGCTAGGAGTAATAGGAAAGAAGGGGGGAGGAGCCAAAAACTTATATTATTTATCCGAGGGAATGCTATATCAGGGGCTCCAATCATTAGAGGAACTAGCCAGTTGCCAAACCCTCCAATTATAATAGGCATTACTATAAAGAAGATTATTACGAATGCGTGTGCAGTTACAATTACGTTGTAGATTTGGTCATCTCCAAGTAGAGTTCCGGGTTGGCCTAACTCAGCACGAATTAGTAAGCTCAGAGCGGTTCCTACTATGCCGGCTCAGGCACCAAATAGAAGATAAAGGGTACCGATATCTTTATGATTAGTTGAAAATAATCAGCGGTTTATGAACATGGGTAAAATGGCTGAGTAAAGCAATAGACTGTAAATCTAAGAATAGAGGTTTGATTCCTCTTTTTACCAGGTCCTGTAGTGAATTAACATATTGAATTGCAAATTCAAAGGAGCAGCTTCAAACTCTGCCGGGGCTTCTCCCGCCTTTTTTTTCTTGCGGCGGGAGAAGTAGATTGAAGCCAGTTATTTAGGGTATTTAGCTGTTAACTAAAGTTTCGTGGGGGTGGGACCCACCAATCTAGTGAGGATTTAGCTTAATTAAAGTAGTTGATTTGCATTCAATTGATGTAAGATATGATCTTGCAGTCCTTATCAGGAATTAAGTAAATTATACTTGCTTAGGGCTTTGAAGGCTCTTGGTCTATTTAACCTAAATTCCTATTCTAGGATTGAGAGAATTGGTGTAAGTGGTAGTAGTATAGTGGACAATACGGTTATTGTTGGTAGGAGGGTTATTCGTTTTATGGTTGAGAATTGTCATTTTATTTTTATGTTGTTTGTGGAAGGGAACATAGTAAGTGTGGTGGAATATGCCAGTCGTATGTAGAAATATAGGTTTAGTAGTGCTGTAATTGCTATGAAGGTAGGTAGGATAATGCTATTGTTTTTTGTCATTTCTTGAATAATTATTCATTTTGGCATAAATCCTGATAGTGGGGGGAGTCCTCCTATTGATAGGAGGGTAATGAGAATTAGAATAGTTATGATGGGTGTTTTGTTTCATGTGTGTGATAGTGATAGAGTGGTTGTGGTTGAGTTGGCTATAAATAGTGTAAATATGGTGGAAGTTATGATGATGTAAATGATTAGGTTTAGTAATGTTATGGTGGGATTGTATGGTAAAATTGCTGTTATTCAGCCTATGTGGGCAATTGATGAGTAAGCTATAATTTTTCGTAGTTGGGTTTGGTTTAATCCTCCTCAGCCTCCGATTATAATGGATAGAATTGATAGGGTTAAGATTATATTTAGGTTGATGGATTGGGATACTTGGTAAAGTACCGATATGGGTGCTAGTTTTTGTCATGTAAGTAAGATTAGGCCTGAAGATAGAGGGATGCCTTGTGTTACTTCTGGGACTCAGAAGTGGAATGGGGCTATTCCTAGTTTTATGGCGAGGGCTATTGTTATGAGTATGGAGGCTGTTGGGTTAAATAGTTTTATTACGGTTCATTGGCCTGAGAATATTAAGTTGATGATAATGGCTATTATTAGTAGTATTGAGGCTGTTGATTGAGTTAGGAAATATTTAGTTGATGCTTCTGTGGCTCGTGGGTTGTGTTTTTTTATTATAATAGGAATGATGGCGAGTATATTTATTTCAAATCCGATTCAGATGAGTAGTCAGTGGGAGCTAATTATAACGATAATGGTTCCAAGTATTATAGTTATTAAGATAATAATGAGAGTGATTGGGTTTATTAGTACGGGAAGGATACAAACCAACATTTTCGGGGTATGGGCCCGATAGCTTAATTAGCTGACCTTACTATTAGAATTTGGTGTAATTGGGAGCACGAAGAGTTTTGAGTTCTTAGGAGTAGGTTCAATTCCTATAGTTCTAGAAATAAGAGGATTTAAACCTCTATAATTTACTCTATCAAAGTAACTCTTTTGTCAGACATATTTCTTATGTTTGTGGGGGGATACTTGATAGGAGAATAGGTAGAGATACATGTCATATGCATAGGGCTAGCGTTAGGGGTAGAAAATTTTTTCATAATAAGTGCATCAGTTGATCATAGCGGAATCGGGGGTAGGATGCTCGGATTCATAGGAAGGTCATTGTGAGTAGTAGTGATTTGATGATAAAGTTAATTGCGTAGAGTTCTGGTATGTATGGGTTATGGGATGCTCCTAGGAAGAGGGTTGTTGTGAAGATATTTATTATAATAATGTTTGCATATTCTGCTATAAAGAATAGGGCGAATGGTCCTGCGGCGTATTCTACATTAAAGCCCGATACTAGTTCAGATTCTCCTTCAGTAAGATCAAATGGTGCTCGGTTTGTTTCTGCTAGTGTTGAAATGAATCATATTATTGCTAAGGGTCATGCTGGGAAGATTAGTCATACTTGTTCTTGTGTAATGATTAATGTAGAGAGAGTGAAGGATCCATTTATTAGTAAGATTGATAGTAAGATAATTGCTAGTGTAACTTCATATGAAATTGTTTGTGCTACTGCTCGTAGGGCTCCAATAAGAGCGTATTTTGAGTTGGAGGCTCAGCCTGATCAGAGGATCGAGTATACGGCTAAGCTTGATATAGCTAATATGAAAAGGATTCCTAAGTTTATATTGATGAGGGGATAGGGTATGGGTAGGGGGATTCATATAGTTAAGGCTAGGGTTAGGGCTAGGATGGGGGCTAGAATAAATATTGAGATTGAGGATGTGGCAGGTCGTAGGGGTTCTTTAATGAAAAGTTTGATTGCATCGGCGATGGGTTGGAGTAAGCCATATGGTCCTACAATATTTGGGCCTTTTCGGAGTTGTATGTAGCCTAGGATTTTTCGTTCAACTAGTGTAAGAAAAGCTACGGCTAGAAGAATGGGGATAATAAGTGTTAAGATGTTGAGTATAAACATTTTGTTAAGGAGAGGATTTGAATCTCTGAGTATAAAGGTTTAAGTTTTACGCAATTACCGGGCTCTGCCACCTTAACTGGGCCCTTTTCTAGGGCAGGTATTGTTTGTGAGGTCAATTGAGATAAAGTCATTGATTGATTTAAGGCGCTTTGTTGAAGTTGGCCTTATTTCTCTTGTCCTTTCGTACTGGGAGAAATACATAACAGATAGAAACCGACCTGGATTACTCCGGTCTGAACTCAGATCACGTAGGACTTTAATCGTTGAACAAACGAACCTTTGATAGCGGTTGCACCATCGGGGTGTCCTGATCCAACATCGAGGTCGTAAACCCTATTGTCGATATGGACTCTTGAATAGGATTGCGCTGTTATCCCTAGGGTAACTTGTTCCGTTGATCAAGTCTTTGGATCAATAAACGATAGTTTGATTTGACTTGTGGGTCTAGTCTTTAAAATCGTTCGGAGGATTTTTTGTTCTCCGAGGTCACCCCAACCAAAACTGCTAGTCCATAAAGAGTGTTGTTATCCCTTAATGGTTAAGTTTATTTTCTTTGGACTAGTTAGTTAAAGCTCCATAGGGTCTTCTCGTCTTGTTGGTTTATTCCCGCCTCTTCACGGGAAGGTCAATTTCACTGATTGGAAGTAAGAGACAGTAAAACCCTCGTGTGGCCGTTCATACAAGTCCTTATTTAGAGAACAAATGATTATGCTACCTTTGCACGGTCAGGATACCGCGGCCGTTTAACGTCTAGTCACTGGGCAGGCAGTGCCTCCAATACTGGGGATGCTGGAGGTGATGTTTTTGGTAAACAGGCGGGATTTGTGTTTGCCGAGTTCCTTTTACTTCTTTTAATCTTTCCTGGGTGCACTCCTGTGTTGGATTAACAGTATAATTAATAAATTATTTATTGTTGGGTTATTTTTATTTACTGTTAACAGTCAGAGTATTATCAGATACTGACTTAAACTTGTGCAAGGAGAAAATATTTCTTGTTACTCATATTAACATTATTGCTTCTATTTAGTAATAGAATAGTCCAGTACTAGGTCTAGGAGTTGGTTATATTGTTGTTGGGATTAGTATTGTTTTTATTGTTGAGCTTTAACGCTTTCTTAATAGATGGCTGCTTTTAGGCCTACTATGGTGTTGTAAGATCTTACTCTCTAGTGAAGGTTGTACCCATTTCTAAAAGGCTGTACCTTTTTAGACTAACTTTTAAAGATACAGTGAGATTTGTTTATATTTTTTGGTATCTTTAAAGCTGAACTAAGATTCATTTTCTGGACAACCAGCTATCACCAGGCTCGTTAGGCATGTCACCTCTACTTATAGATCTTCTCACTATTTTGCCACATAGATGAGTTGGTTCTAATAAACTGTCTATAGGTAGCTCGTCTGGTTTCGGGTTACTTAGCTGAAATTCGTTTTGTTAAGTTTTTTGCTCGTTAATTCATTATGCAAAAGGTACAAGGGTTAATCTTTGCTTTTTTGTACTTTGATTATTTTCTTTCATCGTTCCCTTACGGTACTTTCTCTATAGCGCCATGTTTAGAATTTCTATCTCCTATACTTTAATAGGGGTAAATGTTTTGTTTTAGTATGTTTTGGTTATTGGATTGAAGAGTGGGGGTTTGGGCTAGGCATAGTTCAAAACATTCACAGTACACGAAATCTTCTAGGTGTAAACTAGATGCTTTAATTAAGCTATGTCTTGGTTTGTCCAAGCACACTTTCCAGTATGCTTACCTTGTTACGACTTACCTCCTCTCGTGTAATTGGTGCATGTAAATAGGTTTGGGTGCATATATTTACTTGAGGAGGGTGACGGGCGGTGTGTGCGTGCTTCATGGCCTGGTTCAACTAAGCACTCTATTCTTAGTTTACTACTAAATCCTCCTTTGGCTGTTAGTTTCATAATGGCTTTCGTATTAAGTTTTCTTGGATAGAAAATGTAGCCCATTTCTTCCCATTCCATAGGTTACACCTTGACCTAACGTTTTTATGTGTTATGATTGAGCTTACTTTTGTTCCTTTTCAGGGTTTGCTGAAGATGGCGGTATACAGACTGTATTAGCAAGGATTGGTGAGGTTTATCGGGGTTTATCGATTATAGAACAGGCTCCTCTAGAAGGGTGTAAAGCACCGCCAAGTCCTTTGAGTTTTGGGCCGTTGCCGGTAGTACTCTGGCGAATAATCTTGTTTTTGCAATTATTTATGTTTAGGGCTAAGCATAGTGGGGTATCTAATCCCAGTTTGGGTCTTAGCTATAGTGTGTCAGTTGTCGTAGAGTTACTTTCGTCACTTATTTTTGTTATAATTATGGCTTTTTACAGCTTAATTAGGATTTAACTCTATTTGGTGTAGTACTTTAACACGTTTTACGCCGTGTTCCTGTTAGCTTGGGTTAGTCGTATGACCGCGGTGGCTGGCACGAGATTTACCAACCCTAGTTAATATGGCTTAGTCGAACTTTCGTTCATGGCTTAAATTTTGTCACTGCTGTTTCCCGTGGGGGTGTGGTTAAGCAAGGCGTTATGAGCTACAGGGTGTGTGCTTGATACCTGCTCCTCTTAGTCCTGCTGATTCGGAGGGCGCTACTCACCGGGGTGCGGATGCTTGCATGTGTAAGTCTATTGAAAGTTAACAGGAAGGCCAGGACCAAACCTATGTGTTTATGGAGTTGGTATACTCATCTAGGCATTTTCAGTGCCTTGCTTTAAATTTAAGCTACATTAACCATGTAGTATGTAAGCAGACCCAGGCACCTATATGTCTATCTTGTTTGGAGTGTGAATTTGAGTATTGGGGGTGAGATAAATTTATATTGATACTTAGGGGGAAGTATGTTAAAAATGGTGGTTAATATTTAAGAGGGGGGGGGGGGAAATATAATAGGTATGTCCTGTAACCATTGACTGAAATGCCCATGCCTACCATTATGGGGATGCTCAAGATGCAGTTAAGTCCAGCTACAATTTATGCTCCGGGTCGGGGCCTTTGACGGCCATAGCTGAGTCCAAGCATCCCCGAAAATTAAAAAATACCAAATGTATGACAGCACAGTTATGTGTGAGCATGGGCTGATTAGTAATTAGTCCATCGAGATGTCTTATTTAAGAGGAAAGAATGGGCGGTTTTAGATGAGATGGCCCTGAAGAAAGAACCAGATGTCTGATAAAGTTCATTAAATAGCTACCCCCACGATTAATGGGCCCGGAGCGAGAAGAGAAATCCCTGCCAAGCGGGTTGCTGGTTTCACGCGGCATGGTCGGTAAGCTCGTGATCTAGTGGACGGGATACGCATGGTGACGAGGATAGATTTGACTTTATGCGCTATGTACGATCTAAGCAGGAAATGTCCTATGTACTATAGATAATTTTTATTGTACTTGCTTATATGCAAGGGGAAAATCATTTAATGTACTATATACATATTATATCTTTATTACATTAATTATGATGTACATGCTTATATGCATGGGGTAGATCATGTAATGTAATATATACATAGTATGTCTTTATTACATTAATTATAATGTACATACTGCACACAAAGTAGGTCATGTAGTATACTGCATTTATGTATGTTTTTATTATATTACTTCAGTGTATATATTCATACATATAGGATGGATCATGTGGTGTGCTAGACGCATATCATGTTTACATTGTATGAGTGTTAGTGGGTATGTTTGGGCAAATGACATGGTGTGTCTGTGTGTAGTACTCGTACATGTGTCTATTGAGGTGAGTTATTAAGCATGTTGTTACACGTGCAAGCTTATAGAGTGGGAGATTTGTGTCGTATGTTTAAAAATTTTAGCGGATTTAATACTGGGGAGGTTCTTAGTGTTTTTGGGGGTATATCAATAGACGCAATTAATAGTGGTTCAGGGAATAGTTTAAGTAGAACTTCAGCTTTGGGTGTTGATGGTGAGGCTATCGCTTCTTCCTTGAGTCTTAGGGAGGTTAATTGTTCTCCTTTTCTGGTTTACAAGACCAGCGTATTAATTTTACTACAAAGACTTGTCTTCATTTCAGGAGATTGTTTTCGATGGTGCTGGCTAGTGGTATTATTGCCAGGATGATGAGGAAATATATGATGGATGCTAATTGTCCGATGGTGATGTAGGGGTGTTCAACCGGTTGTCCTCCGATTCATGTAAGTGTTAATAGGTCTGCTATTAAAAGTCAGAATATGCATTGGCTGATTGGTCGGAACATTATGCTTCGTTGTTTGGATGTGTGGAGGAAGGGTACGAGTGTTAAGATCAAGATGGAAAGGACTAAGGCTAGGACTCCTCCCAGTTTATTGGGGATTGATCGTAGGATTGCGTATGCAAATAGGAAATACCATTCTGGCTTAATGTGGGAGGGTGTACTGAGTGGGTTTGCTGGAGTATAATTATCCGGGTCTCCGAGTAGGTCGGGAGTGAATAGTACTAGTGATATGAGGATGAGGATTAATAGTATGATGCCTAGGATGTCCTTGATGGTGTAATAAGGGTGAAATGGAATTTTGTCTGTGTCTGATGGAATTCCTGTGGGGTTGTTGGATCCTGTTTCGTGGAGGAAAATTAAGTGGATTATGGTGAGAGCTACAATGATAAATGGGAGGATGAAGTGGAAAGCGAAGAATCGGGTGAGGGTGGCTTTGTCTACTGAAAATCCCCCTCAGATTCATTCAACTAGGTTGGTGCCAATGTATGGGATTGCCGAGAGGAGGTTGGTAATGACTGTTGCTCCTCAGAATGATATCTGTCCTCATGGTAGGACATAGCCTATGAATGCTGTGGCTATTGTTGTAAATAGGAGAATTACTCCGATGTTTCATGTTTCTAAGAAGGTATATGATCCGTAATATAGGCCTCGTCCTACATGCATAAATAGGCAGATAAAAAATATTGATGCTCCGTTTGCGTGCATATATCGGATGATTCAGCCATAGTTTACGTCTCGACAAATGTGGGTTACAGAGGAGAATGCTATTGTTGTATCGGATGTGTAGTGTATTGCTAGGAATAGGCCTGTTAAGATTTGTAGAGCTAAGCAAGTGCCTAGGAGGGATCCAAAGTTTCATCATGATGAGATGTTTGATGGAGTTGGGAGGTCAATGAGTGCGTTGTTTACGATTTTTATTAGTGGGTGAGTTTTTCGGATGTTGATCATTAGTGTTCTTGTAGTTGAATAACAACGATGGTTTTTCATATCATTAGTCATGGTTAGATTCCATGCAGGAATAATGATTATGTACATTGTATTTATTTTAAGTGTAATTTTTGTGATGGGCTTTGTAGGGTTTTCTTCAAAACCTTCGCCTATTTATGGGGGGTTGGGATTGATTGTGAGTGGTGGGGTTGGGTGTGGTATTGTGTTAAATTATGGTGGTTCTTTTTTAGGTTTAATGGTTTTTTTAGTTTATTTAGGGGGTATAATGGTGGTTTTTGGTTATACGACAGCTATGGCTACTGAGCAGTATCCTGAGGTTTGGGTTTCTAATAAGGTTGTTTTAGGAACGTTTATTACTGGTTTGTTGATGGAGTTTTTTATAATTTACTATGTGTTGAAGGATAAGGAGGTGGAGATTGTGTTTAAGTTTAATGGTATGGGGGATTGGGTAATTTATGATACAGGGGATTCTGGGTTTTTTAGTGAGGAGGCCATGGGGATTGCTGCTTTGTACAGCTATGGTACTTGATTAGTTATTGTTACTGGTTGATCTTTATTAATTGGTGTAGTGGTGATTATAGAGATTACTCGTGGAAATTAAGTAGAATTGTGCTAGTGAAAATCGTAATTAGGAAGGAAAGGAAATATAATTTAATTAAGCCTTTTTGGTTTGTGATTATGATAGATGTTTTTATTTGGGTTAGTGAGATGGTTTTTGGTATAATGGTTTCTAGTCAGGTTAGGTCTAGAAGGGAGGATGCTGATTTTTGGCTTATTGTTAGATTTATATAGGGGGTTAAGCGGTGTATGACTGTGGGATAATATCCTAGTAGGTTAGAAAATTTGAATATGTTTGATGGGTAATTGAACTTTAAGTAGTGGGTTATGTTGTTAATTTCTAGTGCTAGAATAAAGCCTAGGATTGTAATTGTTAGGGCGGTGATTTTTAGGTAGTAGGGTATAGTTGTTTGGGGAATGGTTGTTGGGGGGATGTTGTTAGAAATGATGAATCCTGCGAAAAGACTTCCGATTAGTAAGCGTTTAATTGAGTTAATTAGGAATGGGTTGTTTTCATTAATAGAAATAAGGGTTGGGAATCGGGGTTGTCCTAGGAGTGTGAAGAAAATAATACGGGTACTGTAGATAGCTGTGAAGGAGATGGCGATTAGTGTTATTAAGAGGGCTCAGGCGTTGGTATATGACGTGTTGGCGGATTCAATAATTAGATCTTTGGAGTAGAATCCGGTGAGGAAAGGTATTCCTGTTAGTGCAAGGCTGCCAATAATAAGGGCTGTTGCGGTGAATGGTATGGCTTTAAATAGGCCTCCTATTTTTCGAATATCTTGTTCGTTATTTAGATTGTGGATGATGGAGCCGGAGCATAGAAATAATATGGCTTTGAAGAAAGCGTGGGTGCAGATGTGAAGAAGTGCTAGGTGAGGCTGGTTAATTCCAATTGTTACTATCATAAGGCCGAGTTGGCTGGATGTAGAGAAGGCGATGATTTTTTTAATGTCATTTTGGGTGAGGGCACATATTGCTGTAAATAGTGTGGTAATGGCTCCTAGGCATAGTATAGTAGATTGGATGAGTTTATTGTTTTCTGTTAATGGATAAAAGCGGATTAGTAAGAAAATACCTGCTACTACTATTGTACTTGAGTGGAGTAATGCTGAGACAGGTGTCGGACCCTCTATTGCGGAGGGTAATCATGGGTGCAGGCTAAATTGTGCGGATTTTCCGGTTGCGGCTAGAATTAGTCCTATTAGAGGTAGATTTGAGTTCTCTGGTTTTAGTAAGAAGATTTGTTGAAGGTCTCAAGTGTTGAGGTTAATTAGGAATCATGCTATTGCTAGGATAAATCCGATGTCGCCAATGCGGTTATATAGGATTGCTTGTAGAGCTGCTGTGTTTGCGTCTGCTCGTCCGTATCACCATCCAATTAGTAGAAATGATATAATTCCGACTCCTTCTCAGCCAATGAATAGTTGAAAGATGTTATTTGCAGTGACGAGGATGAGTATTGTGATAAGAAATAAGAGTAAGTACTTAAAAAATTGGTTGATGTTGGGGTCGGAATGTATGTATCATATTGAGAATTCTATGATGGATCATGTGACGAATAGTGATACTGGGATAAATATTGTCGAGAAGTAATCTATTTTGAAGCTGAGAGATAGTTTGAGGGTTTGGATGGTTAGTCAGTGTCAGTTTGAAATAATTATTTCTTGTCCTGTATGAATAAATATTATAGTGGGAATTATACTAGTGATAAAGGCGTATGAAATGGTTGTTTTTACGTAAAGTGGGTAATTGGTGAATTTGTGGGTGCTAAGACTAGTTGTCATGATGGGTACGGTTAGTAGGATTAGGGTAGTTAGTGTGAGGGATGGGAACAGGTTTATTACTTTTATTTGGAGTTGCACCAATTTTTTGGTTCCTAAGACCAATGGATAACTGCTATCCTTTAAAAGTTTGAAAAAGCCATGTTGTCAGGCATGGGAGCATAGAATTAGCAGTTCTTGCATACTTTTTCGGTAAATAAGAAGGTGATAGGCTTCTATTGTTAGATTCACAATCTAATGTTTTTTTAAACTATATTTACAGTATAGGGGTCCTAGGATAATTTTTGGGTTTAGGGATAGAAGCAGTAGTGGTAGTATGTGTAGTGATATGAGTGCATTTTCTCGTGTGAAGGAAGGTGAAATGTTATTGATATGATGAGTGTATTTGCCCCGTTGTGTTGTGATTAGTATATAGAGGGTGTAGAGAGTAGTGATTACTATGTTAAGTCCTATTAGAATAATTGTGATATTAGATCATGAAAAAGTCGATATTACTACAAATAGTTCTCCGATTAGGTTGATTGTTGGGGGTAGAGCCAGGTTGGTTAGACTTGCTAGGAGTCATCAGGTGGCTATTAGTGGAAGAAGTGTTTGTAGGCCGCGGGCTAAGATTATTGTACGGCTGTGAATTCGTTCGTAGTTAGAATTTGCTAGGCAGAAAAGTATAGAGGATGTAAGGCCGTGGGCAATTATCAGGGCGGTGGCTCCTATGTAGCTTCAGGGTGTTTGGATTAGGATTGCAACGATGACAAGTGCCATGTGGCTAATAGAGGAGTACGCGATGAGTGATTTCAGGTCCGTTTGACGAAGGCAAATTGAGCTGGTTATGATTATGCCTCATAGTGATAGCATGATGAATGGGTATGCTATAAAGTCGGTGATTGGATCTAGGAGAAGCGTAATTCGTAACATGCCGTATCCTCCTAGTTTTAGTAGGATTGCTGCAAGAACTATGGAGCCTGCAATTGGGGCTTCTACGTGGGCTTTGGGTAGTCAGAGATGAAGTCCGTATAGTGGTATTTTTACTATAAAGGCTATTATGCATGCTAGTCACATGAAGGTGTTGGATCAGGAGCTGGGTATTGGTTGTACTCAGTATTGTAGAATTAGGAAGTTTAGGGATCCTATTGTGTTTTGAATATAGATTAGTGCAACTAGTAAGGGTAGGGATCCTGCTAGTGTATAAAACAAGAAGTAGAGACCGGCATTTAGGCGTTCTGTTTGGTTCCCTCATCGGGTAATAATAATGAGTGTGGGAACTAGTGTTGCTTCAAATATAATATAAAAGAGAATTAGTTCTGTAGCAGAGAATGTCATAATTAGAAATAGTTGTAATAGGATTAGTATTGAGATGAAGAATTTTTTTTCGGGCTGGGTTTTCTTTTGATAGGTGATGCTGGCTAGCTATAAGTATTAAGGGGAGGAGTCATATGGTTAGAATAAGTAGTGGTGTAGATAAGGAGTCGGAGAAGAAAGTTAATGAGAAGTTGAGGCTGTTATCGCCAAATTGGTTTATAAGGAGTAGGCTTGTAAGGCTAATTAGTAAGCTGTGGAGTGTGGAGTTAATTCAGATTATGTTATTTTTTGATAGCCAGGTTAGGGGTATAAGTATTATTGTGGAAATAATGTATTTTAGCATTGTAGCAGATTAAGGTTTTGTACGTAGTCGGTGCCGTATGTGTTTGATACCATTACTAGCAAGGATAGGCCTAGTGCTGCTTCGCAGGCTGCGAAAACTAGTAGAATAATGGGTATTATACTGGCTAAAGTGAAGTGTGAGTTTAGGATTATTAGGGTAGCTATAACGAATAAGGACAATATTATTCCTTCCAGGCATAGGAGGGAGGATATTAGGTGAGATCGATACATTAGTAATCCCGTGAGAGATACTATGAATGCTATTATAATATTTATGTATACGAGGGACATTTGGTACTTATGAGTTTGATCATAATCTAATGAGTCGAAATCATTTATTTTGGTTTAAACTAAGTACCATATTCGGTCCATTCTAATCCTTTTTGGGTTCATTCATAGGCTAGGCTTGTGGCTAGTAGGAAAATTAGGAGAAGGGATATAGTAAGCATTGTGTTAAGGTTAGTTGTTTGTGAGGCCCATGGTAGTGGTAGAAGTAGTGCAATTTCTAGATCGAAGAGGAGGAATGTGATAGCTACTAGAAAGAATTTTATGGAGAAAGGAAGGCGAGCAGATCCTATGGGGTCGAATCCACATTCGTATGGGCTTGTTTTTTCTGAGTATACGTTTAGTTGGGGGAGTCAGAATGCGATGGTCACGAGCAATGTAGCTAGTGTAAAGTTAGTTAGGAGGGTAATTATAAGGTTTATTGTTCTTTTTCGGGTTAGGCCGAAGCTAACTGATTGGAAGTCAGTTGTACTAATTAATACTAAAAGAACATGAGCCTCATCAGTAGATGGAAACATAGAGGAAAAGTCATACTACGTCTACGAAGTGTCAATATCAGGCAGCGGCTTCGAAGCCGAAATGGTGATTGGAGGTAAAGTGAAATTTTAGTTGGCGGAGGAAGCAGACAATTAAGAAAGTAGATCCAATAATGACATGGAGGCCGTGGAATCCTGTAGCTACGAAGAAAGTTGAGCCGTAAACTCCGTCTGAGATTGTAAAGGGAGCTTCATAGTATTCTGATGCTTGTAGAAGTGTAAAGTATACGCCTAACGTAATGGTGATGAATAAGGCTTGTAGCATGTGGTTACGGTTCCCTTCTATGAGGCTGTGGTGGGCTCAGGTAATGGAGACTCCTGAGGCTAGAAGGACAGAGGTGTTGAGTAGTGGGACTTCTAAGGGGTTAAGTGGGTGAATGCCTGTTGGGGGTCAGCAGCTGCCTAATTCGGGTGTAGGAGCAAGGCTTGAGTGATAGAAGGCTCAGAAGAAGCCAGTGAAGAATAGGACTTCGGAGACGATGAAGAGGATTATTCCGTAGCGAAGGCTTTTTTGGACAGCAGGAGTATGGTGGCCTTGAAAGGTACTTTCTCGGATTACATCTCGTCATCATTGGTATATTGTAAGTATGTTTGTTGTTAGGCCTAGGGTCAGTAGAGCTGTTGAATTGAAGTGAAATCACATGATGAGGCCAGATGTTATTAGGAGGGCAGATAGTGCTCCTGTGAGGGGTCAGGGACTTGGGTTTACTATGTGATAGGCGTGGGTTTGGTGTGTCATTATGTATTGTCGTGCAGATATAAGCTAACTAGGAGGGTGAATACGTAGGCTTGAACTATAGCTACTGCGAATTCGAGGATTGTTAGTAGAGCTAAAATAGTAAATGTAATAAGTGCTGTTGTGGTATTGATATTTAATAATGCAAGGGTAGCTCCTCCGATTAAGTGAATTAATAAGTGCCCTGCTGTGATGTTGGCTGTTAATCGTACGGCAAGGGCTACTGGTTGGATGAAGAGGCTGATGGTTTCGATAATTACCAGTATTGGGATTAGTGGGGTAGGTGTTCCTTGTGGTAGGAAGTGGGCGAGTGATGCTTTGGTTTTGTTGCGGAAGCCTGTAACTACGGCCCCTGCTCATAGGGGAATAGCCATGCCTAAATTTATTGATAGTTGTGTGGTTGGTGTAAATGAATGGGGTAATAAGCCTAATAAATTTGTAGACCCAATAAATAGAATTAGGGACATTAATATCAATGTTCATGTTTGTCCTTTGGTGTTGTGAGTGCTTATTATTTGTTTTGACATGAGTTGAAGTGCTCATTGTTGGAGGGAGATAAGGCGGTTATTAATTAGTCGGTTTGATGTAGGAAATAGTAAGCTAGGGAATATAATGACGAGAGTAACAAGGGGGAGGCCTAGAATTACAGGGGTAATGAAAGAGGTAAATAGATTTTCGTTCATTTTGTTTCTCAAGGGGCGTCTTGTTTTGGCGTTTTTGTTGTTATTAATTTTGGGTTATAGTAGAAATCGTGTTTTGAGATTTTTAATTGGAGAACAATAAAGAGGACTAAAAATATTGATAGAATTGTCGTGAGTCACGTTGATGTGTCTAGTTGTGGCATGTCATCAAGGAGAGTGTTGTGCTCTCGGTCTTTAACTTAAAAGGTTAATGCTGGCATAGCTTCTTGATGACTTATAACATTGATGCAGATCACTTTTCAAAATATTCTAATGGGACTAGTTCGAGAACGATTGGTATGAAACTATGATTTGATCCGCAGATTTTTGAGCATTGGCCGTAAAATAGGCCTGGACGAGTTGATATGAGGGTTGTTTGATTTAAACGGCCTGGAATTGCGTCTGTTTTTAGTCCTAGAGAGGGAACTGCTCATGAGTGTAAAACGTCTTCGGAGGAGATTAGTATTCGAATTGTTATTTCTATAGGTAATACAGCTCGGTTATCTACTTCTAGTAATCGTAGTTCTCCAGGTTTCAATTCTGATGTTGGAATTATATAGGAGTCGAAGC
>NW_026291755.1:0-30136 GCF_023091745.1 Budorcas taxicolor
TGGAATCTTCCCTGACCAGGGATCAAACCAATGTCCCCTGCATTGACAGGTGCATTTTTAACCATTGGACCACCAGGGAAGTCCCATCTCCTTTCTTTATCTACAGTAGTGCAATGATTTGGCTCTAGAGTCAGAGGACTGGGTTCAAAGTTTAACTCTGTCTTTTCAAGCTGTACGGCTTCTATCTGATGGAAGCAATAACAGTACCCACCACGCAAGTTGTTGTAGTAATTAAATGAGATAATTCTCATGAGAGTAATTGACACGGTACCTAGCAAATTATAAGTCTTCAGGAAATGTTAGCATATAAGGGAGAATGGGGTACATGATATGAGATATACTCAACTCCCATTTGCCCATGAGCCTCCCAGCAGCTTCTTAGCCATCTCCAAGTTTCCCTGTCACATAGCTGAAAAATGACTGTAGATCACATCGAGTTTCAAATCATCCAAGAACAGTGCGGCAAGCTCAGGATCTGGAATTAACTCTGCCTTCATATTGTTCATGCTAGCTGCTCTTCAAGTACAACTAGAATCAGAATGCTAGCCCTAAAAATAGTACCGATTCTCATTTCTCTTCTCAGTGTTATCTGCTGCCATAGTGTTTCCCAGGCATGTTTATTTACTCAATTCACAACAGGGAATCTTCTCTCTTATTAGCCTGACAGCCATAGCTGGATTCCACAGCAACGTTCCATGCAGCTGGTAAAATCTTTATTATGGGCAAAGCACTGGAGGTCTAAGTCGCTGCCTTTCCCCAGTGAGCTCAGTGGAAGAGTTTGTCATGGCAAGAGTTGCCCAAACAATTTTGTTGTGGAATAAAAAGAGGCCCAGAGTGGGACCTTCCCTTTCACAATTTCAGAACAATTTTGCTTCTGAGTAGAATGACAGCATAGCCCTCTGATTTCTCCTTGCTCTCTCTTCACTGCTCATATGTACTTTGTGTGAATTTAGTGCCAGTAAGAGGCCAGATTGACAGCTCCCAGCACATCCTGCCCTTTCTTTGGTGTCTCTCACTCACAACTTGGCAGTCGGTGAGGGGGATTCTCACTCAAGATCTCAGTTTAGTCTTTTTGATTATTATATGCCAAGATTGAGGGCAAGAGCAGAAGGAGGTGACAGAGGATGAGATGGTTGGATGGCATCATTGACTCAATGGATGTGAGTTTGAGCAAACTCCAGGAGATGGTAAAGGACAGGGAAGTCTGGTGAGCTGCAGTCCACGGGGTAACAAAGATTTGGACAGAACTTAGCAACTGAACAACAACAACAAGATGTTGACCAGTCAGCCATCTAAAAATAATGGAAGAATCTAACCCTGGGTGTTTGACCCCTAACTTTGTCCATCATAAACCTAAGAGTTAGACTGAGATGATTTGGAGTCTCAGTGATGTTGTTAGGTAAGCACCAATCACTGTTCATTCAGTAATTATTCACTTGTTTCTTCTTCCTCTCTAACACCCCTCCTCCATTAAAAAAGTAATCATCTAACCAAGAGAAGGAGCAACAGGCAGCTTGAGGACATGGCTCTGTAATCTGCAGGCTCCAAATGTTGACTGCGAAGATGGGAGGCTGGCTGGCCAGTGAGGCATCATCTGAGGGTGTAGGGGTGGTGGGGAGGGAGAGAGAAGTGAAAGTGGGAAGGAAGGCATAGAAAGTGAATAAAGTCAAAACAGGAATGGAAGCAAAAAAAAAAAAAGAGCCAAACCAACCAAATCAAACCAAGAAATTGTATATTCCAGTTCCTTCAGGGGAAAGAACAGTGTGCCGAGTCAGGCAAGGCACTAGAGGAAGGGTGAGCGGAACTGAGGGTCTAGCCCTGGTGCTGCCTGTCACCAGCAAGAGGACCTCCGACCAGACTCTGAGCTGCTATTACCATGTGTAAACAACGGAGGATGCTTACAGCTACCTGCAACGTCTCCTAGGGTTGATGAGAGGCTGAAGCTATATGGAAACTTATGAAATCCCCCTTTAAAAATGGAAAAGGCTAATTCCAAACATAGCATACTGTCATTTTTTTTCCAGAGAATGTACGTCCATCATGTCACAAGCTCTTCCATTTCTTCTCTTCCCTCGAACATTATGATGCTTACTTGAAGGCATCTGAGGCTCTGCTGAGAATCATCCTTTGCCGAATCAGGTGGCATTTAATCCTTAGGAAAGAAGTGAAGGCATGGACCCTGCTCTGCTACTGATTCCCAAAGGAAATAATGATATCCAGCAGTCAGTCACAGGTTGCCTGCAGCCAGACTTTCCCACTGGAGATTACCATCCAGTTGGCAGTCTCTCCCTGGCTAGCCTCCAGGTACGACACGTTGGGTGGTCATCACATCCTGCCATGCACTGGGTGGGGAGGGGCTCAGTGTGGAAGGACATGGCTGGGGGCTGAAGAGGTCTGTGGATGCTCCATGTGGCTTAGATTAGACCGGAATTAAAATAATTTCTTGTGTCTTGAGAAGAGGGTGGGTGTCCTCAGCATCTACACCACCCAGTCTTGGCCAGACTACCTTGCTGCCAAATGTTTGAGAAGTTCATCATTTCTACCCTGGAACTTGGCAAGGTTCTGGGACTTAAGTTCCATATAAATCTTATTCAAATAAAACATCGGGTCAAGGATCTTCAAAATACTTCTTTGTCTGACTACTCAGGCGAGATTTGGGGCACCCTTATGATTCCCCTATAACTTCCTGTTCCTTATGGCATGCTGGGACAGGGAGATGCAGCGCTTCCAACATCACCCTGTCCATCCACCATGGCAAGAGAACGGCATGTGCACTGTTACCATCCATACTGACAGGCTTCCCTCACTGGTTTACTGTCCAAGCTCTTACTTTCTCACACAAGCCTCCCTCGTAGCTCAGTTGGTAAAGAATCTGCCTACAGTGTGGGAGACCTGGGTTCAATCCCTGGGTGGGGAATATCCCCTAGAGAAGGAAATGGCAACCCACTCCAGTATTCTTGCCTGGAGAATCCCATGGACAAAGGAGCCTGCAGGGCTACAGTCCACGTGGCCACAAGAGATGGACACGACTTAGTGACTAAACTACCACCACCACCAATTAAGTGTACACACCACAAAACCAACGTGTATTTATTAAGTATCTTGCAGATCATGTGCTTCCAAGGGATTTCAATTGCTGTACCTGAGACATGGGCTTCCCTGGTGACTCAGATGTAAAGAATCCACCCACAATGTGGAAGACCTGGATTCAATCCCTGGGTCAGGAAGATCCCGTGGAAGAAGGCATGGCAACCCACTCCAGTATTCTTGCCTGGATAATTCCCCATGAACAGAGGAGCTTGGAGGGTTACAGTCCATGGGGTGGCAAAGAGTTGGACATGACTAAGTTGAGTGACTAAGCATAGCACAGCACCTGAGACATGAGATATTTCTATAAAACATCATATGGGACATCTCAGTGCCAAATGAGTGGTAGAAATACACCCTGTTAGAACTCAGAGGATGAAGAGGTCCATGCAGACTAGGTGCTCTAGGAAGAATTCACTGAGGAGAGGGGATTTAAACTTTGCTTTGAATGAGTGTCAGTAGTGCTCAGAAGGCAGGAGAAAGACAGTATCATGTAGGGGACCCAGTGGGAACAAAGGTGCAGAAGCATGTTTGGACAGGGTTGAAACTGACTCAGGAGCAGAATGGCAGTTCAGGGTAGTGGTTAACGGCATGGGATTTGAGGGACTTTCCTGGAGGTCCAGTGGTTAAGACTCCATGCTCTCAATGCAGGGGGCTTGGGTTCAATCCCTGGTCAGGGAACAAGATCCCACATGCCTCAACCAAAAGTTCCCACATGCAGCAATGAAGATCTAAGATCCTGCATGCTACAACTAAGACCTGGCACAGTCAAATAAATAAAATTTTAAAAGCAAATATTTAGGGGGAAAAAAGAGTGGGGGCTTTGGAGTTGGTCATCTACGTACTTTCTATGTGACGTTGGGAAAGTTAGTGATCACCTCTTAGCATTATTTTTCTATTTTATAAAATGAAGATAATAATTCTTGCCTTAAAGGGTTGTCATGCAGAGTAAATGATGTAATGCATAGAAAGTCTTTAGCACAGTTCCTGGAACATAGTGAGCCTTCAGTGGAGGTGGTTTAGTTGCTAAATGGTGTTTGACTCTTGCGACCCCATGGACTGTATCCTGCCAAGATTCTCTGTCCATAGGATTTCTCAGGCAAGAATACTGGAGTGGGTTGCCATTTCCTTCTCCAGGGGGTCTTGTTGACCCAGGGAATTAACCCACATCTCCTGCATGCAGGCAGATTCTTTACCAACTAACCACCAGGGAAGCCCAGTCAGTCTGTTCAGACACTCAGTCATGTTTGACTCTTTGCGACCCCATGGACTGCAGTACACCAGGCTTCCCTGTCCATCACCAATTCCCAGAGCTTGCTCAAACTCATGTTCATCAAGTTGGTGATGCCATCCAACCATCTCATCCTCTATCATCCCCTTCTCCTCCTGCCTTCAATCTTTCCCAGCATCAGGGTCGTTTCCAATGAGTCAGTTCTTTGCATCAGGTGGCCAAAGTATTGGAGTTTCAGCTTCAGCATCAGTCCTTCCAATGAATATTTAGGACTGATTTCTTTTAGGATGGACTGGTTGGATCTCCTTGCTGTCCAAGGGACTCTCAAGAGTCTCCTCCAACATGATAGTTCGAACGCATCAATTCTTTGGTGCTCATCTCTCTTTATAGTTCAACTCTCATATTCATACATGACTACTGGAAAAACCATAGCTTTGACTAGACGGACCTTTGTTGACAAAGTAATGTCTCTGCTTTTTAATATGCTGTCTAGGTTGGGCATAGCTTTTCTTCCAAGGAGCAAGCGTCTTTTAATTTCATGGCTGCAATCACCATCTGCAGTGATTTTGGAGCCCCCCAAAACAAAGTCTATCACTGTTTCCATTGTTTCCACATCTATTTGCCATGAAGTGATGGGACTGGATGCCACGATCTTAGTTTTTTTGAGTGTTGAGTTTTAAGCCAACTTTTTCACTCTCCTCTTTCACTTCCATCATGAGACTCTTTAGTTCTTCACTTTCTGCCATTAGAGTGGTGTCATCTGCATATCTGAGGTTATTGATATTTCTCCCAGCAATCTCGATTCCAGCTTGATTCACCTGGCTGCCTGCAATGCGGGAGACCTGGGTTCGATCCTTGCATTGGAAAGATCTCCTGGAGAAGGAAAAGCTAACCACTCCAGTATTCTGATCTGGAGAACTCCATGGCCTGTATAGTCCATGAGGTCTCAAAAATAAATTAGGCAGTGGTAAAAAGAATTTGCAGAAAGAGAAGAGGCCAGAATTCCAAACAGGAAACAACTGTAACCATTCAGTCATCAACTAATGATTAATCACAGTGGAGGCAAGGAGGAGATGAAAAGAAAAGAGGTTTATATTGATTTTCACAGTTGGATGCAAAAGATAAGAGAATGGAGAATTTCCAAGATCAGAGTGTAAACTTCTTGAAGCTGGGAGCTGTATTTTATAAACATTCTCTTCCTCTCTAGTGTTTAGCACAGTGCCTACCTAGTACACTACAGTCATCACTGCATTTATACTAGTGAATGAATGAGTGAGCAAAGGAGTGAATGAATGAAGGAGTGAGTGAATGAAAGAAAAATGACTCATAGGTCATGAGTATAGATTGTTGAAAAGAATGGCAGTTGCCAGTGACCAAATAGACTCCTTTCTTGGCATCTTCTTGTATCTATGTACTCTTTGTACTCAAGCATAGATGCTTACGTACTCAGTACATGAGGTCCTACCAGTAGGTAATTACTCCTTTCTTAGGAAGTGGTTCTAACTTTAGTTTATATTAAACTAAAGCTTTAGTTTAAGGATTAAAAAAAAATTGTTTTTTTAACTTGAATAGAGGTTTTACATAGGCAATGTGTTTTCTCTAGGATTACTAAAACTAGAACAACCTAGGCAAGTTTGTATTTATAGAGTGGGATTAAGAGATCATCTCCATTTTTACATTGTATAATTCTGTCCCATTTTTCCTTTTTCCAAGTCACAAGAAACTGGAATCAATTGACTTGTTTCTTCAGACCACTAACTTGTTGAAACCTCAACTCTTTGGTTTCTGAAAATGGAGGAAGAGATTTGAATATGATCAAGAACCAAGGATTTTGGTCTCACCTAAACAGGAGTAATCACTATCAATCTGAAACTGAATCAATCTGTGGTTTCAGACCACAACCTGAAACTGTCAACTATGTGTGCATGTGCTCAGTCATATCCAACTCTGCAACCCTTTGGACTGTAGCCCGCCAGGCTTCTCTGTCCGTGGGATTTTTCAGGCAAGAAGGCTACAGTGGGTTGCTACTTCCTTCTCCAGGGGATCCTCCCTGACCCAGGGATTGAATCCCTGTCTCCTGCATCTCTTGCACTGCGGCAGGTAAAGAACCTGCTGAGCCATCGGAGAAGACCAAAACTGTTTACTAAAAGATACCAACTTTCTCAGATTTAAATTCACTCGAAGACCTTATTCGTATTTTTCAGAGAATCAAAAAGAGACTCAGGTACTAGGACATCTGGCCACGGGTTGCCTAACTTTTATCCTTGATTTAGCCTTTGCAAAAATTGTCATGATATTGTAGAGTTTGGTAACCCTTATTTGCTGGACATTTACTTAGACCATTTTCCCTTTTCAGTAACAAAACTGAATCAATTCCAAGACTTGTCCTGAATGAAATAGGTGAAATTTAGCCACGTGACTGTGTGAGCTCTTACTGAAAACAAGATGCCCTCAGGAGCTGTTTGGCAGCATTCACCTTTCCCTGAACAAATATAACAGAAAATGACTGTGTAATCTGCAGTCTTTCTTCTGGGTCCTAAATTGTGGTAATTATGTAAGATCCCTGCTCTTTTAACTAAGATTTCTTAAATAAAATTAGTATATTATAGTAATTTATAGAGGCCACAGAGAACAAGGGAATACAATGGTCTGAGCTGCCCAGGTGGGCAGTGGAGAAAGACCTTGTACCTGGCACTGCAGGCTACCAAAAACCCAGGTCCCAGAGAAACTAGTTGCAGGTGTCATCATCTACACTTGCTTCTTCCTACTGCCATCACCAAGGCTGAACTGGACAGCACAGGGTTGATGTCCATGTGATAGGAGCATGCAGTGATTGGGACAGGGAGAGCTTTCATCAGTGAAATCATTATTGACGGAGACTTGCTTGTATCTGATGTCAGCACTGATCTGAGCAGTAGGTGGGACCGGGAAGAAAGGTAAGATACCAGCTCCCCTGATCTCACTATACAATGAGGTTATTTTCCTAGGCAGCTGCTTCCTTCTATCTCCCACACAGTAGATGAGCAGGGAGAGGTGCATGACCCCCTGAGAAACCCACAGGAACCCCAGCCTTGAGCTTCCACTCAGCTAAAGCAGGGATTGGAACTTACATTTAGACTTACTTGGAACAAAAGCCAACTCAAGGAAGCTTATGTGAGAAAGGGGATTTATTGGATGAATACTAAAATATGTCACAGAGTTTAATGAAGAGTTGAACAGCCACCTCTTTAGGAAGGGTGGGGACCGGTGTGTCTCTGGGGACCTCAGAGCAGTCTGAGCCTTTGTTCCAGAACCATACTGTTAAAGATACTTAGTTCGCAAAGGTTTCTAGTCTCTAGATTTCCATTCAGTATTTCAGACTCACCACGGAGAGATAAACTTGCCCAACTTGTAATAGTATCTGTTCTTGGATATTCATTCATGGATAAATTAGTTATGGCTGATGGCGAAGTGTCAAGCAACAGAATGTTGCTACCAGAGATCACTCCTATGGAGAGCTTGAACAGGTCTGTGAGAACTTAATATAATAGGCATATGCTATTTATCTATTAGGGCTTCCACGGTGGTTCAGTGGTAAAAAATTCACCTGCCAATGCAGGAGACGCAAGTTCAATCCCTGGGTCAGGAAGATCCCCTGGAGAAGGGAATGGCAACCCACTCCAGGCAATTTTCTAGGCAACCCATTCTTGCCTAGAAAATTGCATGAACAGAGGAGCCTGGCAGGCCACAGTCCATGGGGTCACAAAGAATCAGACATGACTTAGTATGCATGAGCATTACTCTGAAATAAGCCTGGGAAATTGATATAGCAAAAATGGAGGAAACTCATTCCCTGAGGCATTAAATGTAGCTCCTAATCTTTGGGAAATCTCCACTGTCTCCTCAAAATAACAGCCATGAAATCTCTCATCCCTTGTTTATCAGTTATGTATACTCTGCATGACAAATCACCCCCAAAGTTAGTGGCTTAAAACAACAACAATTTTTATTCACTCCTTATTTTCTGGATCAGCAATTTGGGATGAGCTGTTATCTACTTCTACTGGTGTCATCTAGAATCACTTGTGTGGTTCAGTCTCCTAGAGGCTTGAATAGGGCTGGATAGTGCAAGGGGGCTTCATTCACCTGCCATTCAGCATTGCCATTTAGCTGGAACTCTCCGCATGGCCCTTAATTCTCAAGCAAGAGAGCCACGCTCTTTCACATGGCATCACCATGTTCCAAGAGGCATCTTGAGGCCTGGGCTTGGAAGTTCCACTATTTCACATTGCTGCATTCTACTGTTCAGAGCAAATCACAAGGTCAGCCCAGACCCAAGAGCAGGGGAATAGATGCTATCTCTCACTAGAAAGAATGGCAAAGTCATGAGCATATAAGGGTAAGAGGCTTTGTAGCCATCTTTGCAAATAATTTACCATGCTTAGTGGAGAAGGAAATGGCAACCCACTCCAGTATTCCTGCCTAGAGAATACCATGAACAGAGAAGCTTGGTGGGCTACGGTCCACGGGGTCACAGAGAGTTGGACACGACTGAGTGAACACATACCATGCTTAGGACCTATCTGCATTAGAACAGAAACAAAAAATCAAGCAGTTACAACCAATATCTGGACATGGAGAAAGTTGAATGACACAGCATTATAAAGCCTCTGTGAGAAGTTAGTAGCCAAAAATACATAAATAAATAACTTAAAATTTCTGTAATTCACAGGAAAGTTATAAATAATTCCCATCCAAAAGCATACTGAATTGAGATAAAGAGATATCGAATTGTAGACCCAGTCTTGTTACTGATTTTCTGTGTAAAGTTTACAAAGCACTTAATCTCTGAGTCTCATTTTTGCTACAGGTCAAATAAAGAAATGTATAAATTACACAACTTCGATGAGAAAGAGCTCTGTGAACTGTAAAAATGCTATATAAATGAAAAAGTTGTTAAAAAAGAATTCAAATCATGGAATCTTGTTTTCCTCCTCATCTCTAGTTATGTGGTTTAAAACAAGGAATGATCTTCTGCTTATGTTGCTACAAAAGATATGTTTTTACAAGAATTTCTTTCATCTAAATGTTTTTTGGATGATTTACCAGTGAATGTAGTGCAATCTATGGTCTTTCTAAGTGTACAAAAATGTGTGAAATTAAAACACCCAAGAGGAGAATAATTGGATGTATCCATTTGGGGAAAAAAGGAAAGTGTGTGGAAAAGAAAATGAGCTTAAAAGCATAAAGAGACAGCGTCTTTTAGGCTGTGTAAGCATAATTAGGTGAAACCCCTCTGTGTGGCCAATTTTAAGAGAAAATGATTTGAAATGGTAGAGTGTGTGCTAAGCTAGGTATGAGAGCTGAACACACAGTTAACTTTGAAGAAGTAAAAGAAAAGAACTTTTCTGAAATGCAGCTACTCATTTCCTTAGGGAATGGGTCATACTGAATAGAAAAACACCAAGTTTTATCATTTCCAGAGAAAAAAGTGGTATGGCTGGATGCGTTAGGACTTAGGAAAGACTTGTGCAGGCATTTCAGCAAAGATGAGAGTATGGTAACATTTTGTCCAGAACTTTGTGATCTCAGCTGGTTTCCTGCAGCATCTGGGAGGCACTCTATCACATCCCCTGAGTCTGTCTGACTCCAGCACACAAGGATACTCCCATCTATCCTTGCAGGCCAGGGTTCTCCATCAAACACATGGGGTATCCATTTGTGTTGGTTTCTCACTGTCTATGCCCGCTCAGCAATGGAAAGAAGATTATTGCTCTATATGGGTGTGTGCATGCTAAATCACTTCAGTCGTGTTTAACTCTTTGTGACCCTATGAACTGTAGCCTGCCAAGCTCCTCTGTCCATGTGATTCTCCAGGCAAGAATACTGGAGTGGGTTGCCATACCCTCCTCCAGTATGTCTTCCTGACCCAGTGATCAAACTCGCATCTCCTGCATTGCAGGCGATTCTTTACCACTGAGCCACCAGGGAAGCTATCACTGTAGTGTAGAGGTTGGCAAACTCTGGCCTGTGGGCAAAACCCAGTTCGCCTATTTTTGTAAATAAAATTTTCCTGGAATGCCGTCATACTCATTTGTTTACATATTGCCAATGGCTACTTTCATGCTACAGTGGCAGAGTTGAATAGTTACCAGAGACTGCACAGTCTGTGAAGAGGAAAATATTTAATATTGGACTCTTTACAGGAAATCTTTGCCAATCTCTGTCTTAGTGGTTCAGTTCTTTTTTTTTTTTTAATTATAAAAGTATGATAACACATTTACAGGAGACGTGTAAAATACGGAACAAAGTTACAAATAGTTCTACTATATATTACAATTTTTTAAGCAGATAATGATTTTTAGTTGGAGTTTCAACATCAAACTTTCAAAAACTAACAGAATGAATAGACAGAAAAGTAGAAAGATATAGTAGACCTGAAAAGCACTATGAACCAATTCAACATAATTAAGATTTATACAATTTTCACACAATAGCAGGATACAAATTCTTTTCAAGTTCCCATAGACTATAAACCAGGAGACATTGGAACATATCTGCTGCTGCTGCTGCTGCTGCTAAGTTGCTTCAGTCGTGTCCAACTCTGTGCGACCCCATAGACAGCAGCCCACCAGGCTCCCCCGTCCCTAGGATTCTCCAAGCAAGAACACTGGAGTGGGTTGCCATTTCCTTCTCCAATGTGTGAAAGTGCAAAGTGAAAGTGAAGTTGCTCAGTCATGTCTGACCCATAGCGACCCCATGGACTGCAGCCTACCAGGCTCCTCCGTGGAACATATCTAGGGACATAAAACAAGGTGCAAAAATTTCATGGTCTAATTTGAGATCTGCTCCAATGGGAAAAATTTCCTTCTATGTTGACTTCCAGCAAAATTTCTCCTTCCAGAGTAGAGAGATTGTGGCTATCAGCTCTTCTGGTGCAAGCAGGCATTTCACAATAAGCTGACCTGCTTCATGCTGCATCACATTTGAGGAACCCTGCTTCCTGGGGGCTCACATTGCTGTTATTGTTCTGCCCACCTGGATCATTAAGGTGAAGAAACCTCAGACATCAAGCCCTGAGCCTTTGGAGCCTTGGGTCTTGACTCCAAGACCCAAGACTACCAGAGAACTAACCCTAGGGAATACCAAATAGTGAGAACTCACACAAAGGAAACCACTTGAATACAAGACTTGACATCACCCAACCACCAGTAGCACCCTGTGCAGGACACCATCTAAACAACAAACAAAACAAAAACACAAACCCAATCATCAGCAGACAGGATTACCACCTCTCTCAACCTTGCCCACCAGAGGAAAAACAAACAAATGAAAACTCAGCACAAATCTCACCCTACATGAAGCTTACACAAACCAGTGGACCAATCTTAAGAGGGCAGAAACCAAAAGGAAGAAAGAGTTCAACCTTGAAGCCTGGGAAAAGAACCTCAAGCATGGTAAGTTAAAAAAAAAATAATGAAAAGGCAGAGAAATACTACACAAATGAAGGAACAAACTAGAAACACAGAAGTCAAATAAATGAAGAGGAAATAGGCAAATTACCTGAAAAAGAATTTAGAATAATGATAGTAACGATGATCAAAAAACTTGAAAACAAAATGGAGAAAATGCAAGAATCAATTAACAAAGACCTAGAAGAATTAAAGAATGAACATACAGAGACAAACAACACAATTACTGAAATTAAAAATACTTTAGAAGGAATCAATGGCCAAATATCTGAAGCAGAAGAACGAATCAGTGAGCTGGAAGATAAAATGGTGGAAATAACTTCTGTAGAGCAGAATAAAGTAAAAAGAATGAAAAGAACTGAGGATAGTCTCAGAGACCTCTGGGACAATATCAAACGCACCAACATTCAAATTATAGGTGTCCCAGAAGAAGAGAAAAAGAAAGGATATGAGAAAATTTTTGAAGAGATTATAGTTGAAAATTTCCCCAACTTGGAAATCAATCAAGTCCAAGAGGCACAAAGAGTCCCCTACAGGATAAACCCAAGGAGAAACATGCCAAGACACATACTAATCAAACTAACAAAGACTAAACACAAAGAAAGAATATTAAAAGCAGCAAGGGAGAAGCAACAAGTAACATACAAGGGAAACCCCATACATTTAATAGCTGATCTTTCAGCAGAAACTCTGCAGGCCAGAGGGAATGGCAGGATATATTTAAAGTACTGAAAGGGAAAAATGTACAACCAAGATTACTGTACCCAGCAAGGATCTCATTCAGAATTGATGGAGAAATAAAAAGTTTTTGAGACAAGCAAAAGTTAAGAGAATTCAGTACCACCAAACCAGCTTTACAACAAATGTTAAAGGGACTTAGATAGTCAACAAATACAGGAGAAGAAAAAAGATCTACAAAGTTAACCCCAAACAATTAAGAAAATGACAACAAGAACATGTGTATCAATAATTACTTTAAACGTACATGGATTAAATGCTCCAATCAAAAGATACAGACTGACTGAAAGATATAAAAACAAGACTCATATATATGCTGTTTATAAGAAACCCGCTTCAGACCTAAAGACTCATATAGACTGAAAGTGAGAGGATGAAAAAATATACGCCATGCAAATGGGAAGCCAAGGAAAGCTGGAGTAGCAATCCTCATATCAGACAAAATAGACCTTAAAATTAAGAATATTACAAGAGATAAGGAAGGACACTACATAATGAGCAAGGGATCAGTCCAAGAGGAAGACATAACAATTGTAAATATCTATGCACCCAACATAGGAGCACCTCAATACATAAGACAAGCACTAACAGACATAAAAGGAGAAATTGACAGTAACATGATAATAGTAGGAGGCTTTAACACCCCATTCACACCAATGGACAGATCGTCAAAACAGAAAATTAATAAGGAAACACAAGTCTTAAATGGTACATTAGATGAGATGGATCTCGTTGATATCTTCAGGACATTCCATCCAAGTGCAGAAGAATACATCTTCTTCTCAAGTGCACATGGAACATTCTCCAGGATAGACCACATCTTGGGTCACAAATCAAACCTCAGTAAATTTAAGAAAATTGAAATCATATCAGGCATCTTCTTGGACCACAATGCTATGAGACTAGATATCAATTACAAGAAAAAAACTGTAAGAAACACAAACACATGGAGATTAAACATCACATTTCTAAATAACCAACAAGTTACCGAAGAAATCAAAAGGGAAATCAAAAAATTTCTAGAAACAAATGCCAATGAAAACACAACAACTCAAAACCTATGGGATGCAGCAAAAGCAGTTCTAAAAGGGAAGTTTATAGCAATACAATCCTGCCTCAAGAAACAAGAAAAACATCAGAATAGACAACCTAACCTCACACCTAAAACAACTGGAAAAAAGAAGAAGAACAACAACAACAAATACCCAAAATTAGTAGAAGGAAAGGAATCACAAAGATCGGAGCAGAAATAAATGTAAAAGAAATGAAAGAAACAATAGTAAAGATTAATAAAATGAAAAGCTGGTTCTTTGAGAAGATAAACAAAATTGACAAGCCTTTAGCCAAACTCATCAAGAAAAAAAGAAGAATCAAATCAACAAAATTAGAAATGAAAAAGGAGCAGTTACAACAGACAGTGCAGAAATACAAAGGATCATAAGAGACTATTATGAACAACTATATGGCAATAAAGTGGATAACCTGGATGTAATGGATAAGTAAGTAAGTAAGTAAAGTCACTCAGTCGTGTCTGACTCTTTGTGACCCCGTGGACTGAAGCCCACCAGGCTTCTCAGTCCATGGGATTCTCCAGGCAAGAATACTGGAGTGGGTTGCCATTTCCTTCTCCAGGGGATCTTTCCGACCCAGGGATCGAACCCAGGTCTCCTGCATTGGAGACAGATGCTTTAACCTCTGAGCCACCAGGGAAGCCCGAAAAGTTCAATCTTCCAAGACTGAACCAGGAAGAAATAGAAATTATGAACAACCCAATTACAAGCACTGAAATTAAAGCTGTGATAAAAAAAATCTCCCAAAAAACAAAAGCCCAGGACCTGATGACTTCACAGGCGATTTCTATCAAATGTTTAGAGATGAGCTAATGCCTGTCCTTCTAAAACTCTTTCAAAAAATTGCAGAGAAAGGAACACTTCCAAACTCATTCTATGAGGCCATCATAACCCTGATACCAAAACCAGACAAAGACAACTCCCAAAAAGAAAACTACAGGCCAATATCACTGATGAACATAGATGCAAAAATCCTCAACAAAATTTTAGCAAACAGAACTCAGCAACACATCAAAAAGCTCATACACCATGAACAAGCTGGGTTTATTCCAGGAATGCAAGGATTCTTCAATATATGCAAATCAATCAATGTGATACACCATATTAACAAATTGAAAGATGAAAACCATATGATCATCTCAACAGAAGCAGAAAAAGCCTTTGACAAATTTCAGCACCCATTTATGATTAAAACTTTTCAAAAAATGAACATAGAAGGAACCTACCTCAACATAGTAAAGGCCATATATGATAAGCTTACAGCAAACATTATTCTCAATGGTGAAAAACTGAAAGCATTCCCCCTAAGATCAGGAACAAGACAAGGGTGTCCACTTTCACCACTATTATTCAATATAGTGCTGGAAGTCCTAGCTGTAGCAATCAGAGAAGGAAAAAAATAAAAGGAATCCAGATTGGAAAAGAAGAAATAAAGCTCTCACTGTTTGCAGATGACACGCATGAAAGTGAAAAGTGAAAGTGAAGTCGCTCAGTCGTGTCTGACTCTTCACGACCCCATGGACTGCAGCCTACCAGGCTCCTCCATCCATGGGATTTTCCAGGCAAGAGTGCCGGAGTGGGGTGCCATTACCTTCTCCGGATACTGTACACAGAAAACCCTAAAGATAGTATCAGAAAATAACTAGAACTAATCAGTGAATTTAGCAAGGTTGCAGGATACAAAATCAATACACAGAAATCACTTGCATTTCTATATACTAACAATCAAAAATCAGAAAGAGAAATTAAGGAATCAATCCCATTCACCATTGCAATAAAAAGAATTAAATATCTAGGAATAAACTTCCCTAAGGAGACAAAAGAACCATACACGGAAAATTATAAGACACTAGTGGAAGAAATCAAAGATGACATAAACACATGGAGAGATATTCCATGTTCTTGGGTGGGAAGAATCAATCCTGTGAAAATGACTATACTACCAAATGCAATCTACAGATTCAATGAGATCCCTATCAAATTACCAATGGCATTTTTCACAGAACTAGAAAAAAATTTCGCAATTCATATGGAAAAACAAAAGACCCCGAATAGCTAAAGCAGTCTTGAGAAAGAAGACTGGAGCTGGAGGAATCAACCTTCCTGACTTCAGATTGTACTATAAAGCTACAGTCATCAAGATAGTATGGTATTGGCACCAAAAAAAAAAAAAAAAAAAAAAAAGAAAAAAAGAAATATAGACCAATAGAACAAGATAGAAAGCCCAGAAATTAAGCTATGCACTGATGGGTACCTTATTTTTGACAAAGGAGGCAAGAATATACAATGGGGCAAAGACAGTCTCTTCAATAAATGGTGCTGGGAAAACTGGACTACTATATGTATAAGAATGAAATTAGAATACTTCCTAACACCATACACAAAGATAAACTCAAAATGGATTAAAGACCTAAAGGAAAGACCAGAAAATATAAAACTCTTAGAGGAAAGCATAGGCAGAACACTCAGTGACATAAATCAAAGCAAGATCCTCTATGACCCACTTCCTAAAGTAAAAGAAATAAAAACAAAAGTAAACAAATGGGACCTGATTAAACTTAAAAGCTTTTGCACAGCAAAGGAAACTATCAGCATGGTGAAAAGACAACCCTCAGAATGGGAGAAAATAATAGCAAATGAAACAACTGACAAAGGATTAATTTCCAAAATTTACAAGCAGCTCATACAACTCAATGCCAGAAAAACAAACAACCCAATCGAAAAGTGGGAAAAAGACCTAAACAGACATTTCTCCAAAGAATACATACAGATGGCTAATGAACACATGAAAAGATGCTCAACATTGCTTATTATTAGAGAAATGCAAATCAAAACTACAATGAGATATCACCTCACACAGGTCAGAATGGCCCTCGTCAAAAAGTCTACAAACAATAAATGCTGGAGAGGATGTGGAGAAAAGGGAATGCTCTTGCTCTATAAAGTCTTGCTCTATTGGTGGGAATGTAAATTGATACAACCACTACGGAAGATGGTATGGAGATTCCTTAAAAAACTAGGAATAAAACCACCATATGACCCAGCAACCCCATTTCTAGGCATATACCCTGAGAAAACCAAAATTGAAAGAGACACATGAATCCCATTGTTCATTGCAGCACTATTTACAATAGCTAGAACATGCAAGCAACCTAGATGTCCACTGACAGATGAATGGATAAAGAAGTTCTGGTACATATACACAATGGAATATTACTCAATCATGAAAAGGAATACATTTGAGTCAGTTCTGATGAGCTGGATGAACCTAGAACCTATTATACAGACTGAAGTGAATCAGAAAAAGAAAGATAAATATCTTATTCTAATGCATATATATGATATCTAGAAAAACGGTACTGAAGAATTTATTTACAGGGCAGCAGTAGAGAAACAGACATAGAGAATAGACTTACAGACATGGGGAGAGGGGAGGAGAGGCTGAGATGTATGGAAAGAGTAACATGGAAACTTACATTACTATATGTAAAATAGATAGCCAATGGGAATTTGCTTATGGCTCAGGAAACTCAAACAGGCGCTCTATATCAATCTACAGTGGTGGGATGGGTTGGGAGATGGGAGAGAGGTTCAGAAGGGAGAGGATATATGTATACCTATGGCTGACTCATGTTGAGGTTTGACAGAAAACAATAAAATTCTGTAAAGCAATTATCCTTCAACAAAAAAACAAATAGAAAAAAAAACCCTCCTTAATTAAAAAAAAAATTTCATGGTCTAAAGGTATTGAAATCTTAGAGAGTCTGTTCTCTTACAGACTCTGTTAGAAGTAAGTATCAAAAGATACTTGAGAATAACCCTCTAAGTGGGTCAGTTCTGAGGCACACAGTTCTGAGACAGTTCCTCTGTTGATCACCAGAAGATGGAGATGGGCTGCCCACAGTGGTAGCCAGCACGTTACACACACTTTATGGACTCTGACCTTCCTTTCCTCTCTTTTCCCTACTTCCTCCCTTTTGTTTCCTAGGATTACTTTCCAAATAAACTACCTGCGCCTGGGACCTTGTCTGTAAAGGGAGACTAAGACTAAGACAGGACTCAGTTCTCCTTGCTAGCTCTTTTGTCTTACGTTTATGAGGCTTTGCTCTGGGCTGCTACTTCGTGACTCTTCACACATACCGTTCATGAAGATGAAATACACACATAACCTATCACAAATGTTCCATGAGATAATATTCATCTTCACTACCAGTAACATATGCTTGTGTTTTCCATTCCATTTTACTCTCTTATATTTCATTTAAAAAGCAGTCTGGTCGTGACCAGTTAAACTGATTTCAACACAGCACTAGAAGTCTATTTTGAACCCATAAGTCTATGAATGGCCACAACCAAACTTGGCATGGGCATCAGATCCACAAGTCTTTGATTCAGATTTCCTGGCTAAACAAATGCAGATTAGGTATCTGGGAGATATGAGATATGAACTCATCTGTAAAAGCAGAAATGTATTGGCTTCACCATGAGAAGAAAAAGATTCTTTACCTAAACTACCGGGGAAGCTCCATGAGAGAAAAGGGAATGAAATGAGGAGATAAAACAGTGAAGAAAAGGAAAGTTGCCTTTAGGATGGAGGAGGAAGATAGCAGAAGAGACGAAAGCCAGTGAAAAGATGAAGCTGCAAAAAAACATCCTTTCTTCTTCTCGTTTTATAGAACCACACCCATGTGGAAAAGCAATAAATAATGGCATTTGAATGAATGTGAGTAGTCACTTGGAATCCTTCTTGTGTTTTAAATGGATGTCTTCCATCAGTTATCATTTATGTCATCTTCATGTCTTTACCCATGATTTCAGATAACCTCTTCCTGCTTAATACCATACTGTCTGGATTATTCTATCTCTTTTGGTTACTTCTTGATCTCTTTTGCTAAAATCTCTTCTAGTATTTGCTCTTAACCTTTGATGTTTTCCAGGGATTTTTTTTTTTAACTTTCCACTTTTTTCATGCTACACATTCCCCTTAATCAATTTTACCCTCTCTCACGGTTTAATGACCATTTCTGTGCTCCTAGTCTTCAAAATGAATACCTTCAGCCTCAGTCCCCTCACCCTTAGATTTAATAAGCCAACTGCCTACTTAATATCCAGACCACAAATTTAATACATTCTAAACTGAACCCATCATCTATAATGCTGGCCGAGTATCCCCCTCCCCCTCTTCCCTGTCTTATATTCTGTCTTCTGTATCATTAGTGCAACCACCTACACCAGAAATCTGAGCGCCTCCTAAACTCCTTTTATTTTACTCCACCATCCAAGTGGTTATATGTCCTGAATATTTTTAAAGTCATTCTCTTCTTCTATATCTATTGCCATTGTCCTATTAATAATTTTGAATTTCATCAACTCTCCTTTGTATTGTTGAAATAATCCATCTATTGATCTCCCTGGCCCTAGTCCTTTCCTCTTTCAGTTCTTTCTTCACGAAGCCATGAGGGTCATACTAAACTGCCCCAGTCAGGCTTTGGATCAGGGAAATAGAAGTATTTTAAGCAAGAGTGGATTTAAAACCACTAAATGATGCTTATAAAACACTGGAAAAGTTGTTGGACTGTAGGTCAGAGGTCGTCGATGGCTCTGCAGTTACCAGTAGGTCTACAGTGTGACAGCAACCTTTTGGGGATAAGGAAGCTGCCATTGTCACCTGGGTTAAGGACTTCAGAAAACCACTACTGAAGTTCAGAGCTGTCCGACGTGCCAAGGTGGGTACTGAACATGCAGCAGAACATTGACAAAACCTAAAATCTACTGAAGCTCACATATTTGTGCTACTATTGGAGGAGGAATGGTGGCCTTTGATTTCAGTCTATCTTCTAAATTAGGCAGGATTCTAAATTAGTGGACTTGAAACTGGAATACTGCAAACAAGAGATTCAGGAAGTGTACTCCCAGATTTCCAACTCCTGAGATACAGGAGAGTGCTTAGGAGGAGTGGGAATGGTTCTGAGGACCACAGGCAATCTGGTACAGTCTCCCCTCAGCCATGACCAAACACAGCCTTCCTGACTCCAGTCACTTCCCTGCACTCCACTGTCTTCCGTGGTGCTGATTTTCTTGAATTACTTACTTAGAGTTTCATGTCTCATACCTTCCCAGATCTGGAGGTCTTCCTGCCCTCCCGCGCAGTAGCTTTCTTGGCAAAATTCTATTTATCCTTAAGACCCTCAATGCAAAGAGCTCTTCTTCTGTGATGTTTCCTAGATTATCCTTAATAGAACTGACCCTCTCTTGTACCAGCACTGTGCTTTGTGCTCGCGTCTTTATTTAGTAGATGAAATATTCACTTCTGTGCTTGCCTCGTCTATGACACTTTGAGTTCCTTGTTTTTCTTAACCTTTCCCTCCCTAGTACCCTGCCTAGTGTTTCGCTTACAATAGGTGCTCAGTTCACTTGGAATGAATGAGTGGATGAAAGCTTCTATAAGGCACTGTGCCTTGAGGCCATAGCACCACTAAAATTGCTTATGAGAGATATAAGGAACCAGGTCCTTTATAATAGAGATACTACTCACTAACTTCTACCCTATGGAAAACAAGGTTATATAGGTAGGTTCTAGCTGTGTTCTGATTCAAGGCCTGGTTTCCTTGTCATATCTAAGTGATTATTCAGCACCTGCCTGTGAGTTTATATCCCGAATATCTTTTTAAAATGGGTTCTGAATCTGGAAATGATGTTGGAACTTGGCTGTATACAATTCAGCTTTAAATACAGCTGGATACAATTCAGATTTATATATATATAAATCTAGGATGCTTGCTTGCTTTGATAAACTGTGAGCTTTTGAAGAAGGAAATGGGGATGGGATTGGGGAAGGGAAACGGGAAAGCTGGCCACCTTTCTGAACAGAAAATGAGGAGGAGTGAACTGGTTTCCTAGGAGATAAGTATTTAAAGTTTTTCCACAGAAGGATTTCTGCATTGGTGTCTTCTTCTTAGTCATAAGGGGTTCACCATCATAGATGCAGCTCAGAATTACTTTCAATCAGCGGTTGCCAAAGGTAAGCCTGATCATCTGGTCTTTGGTCCTTATTTCCTCTGCTGGAGCCTAATAAAGGTAACTCCTTAATACTAATTGCAGTAGACATCTTAATTACCTATCACTGGAACAGGAACAGAAGCTCATTCTCTCCATATAGTCTCACAGACAGTTGCCCCATGTCCTGCCTCCTCAGCCACTTGTTCCCAGCCAGGTTTTCTGATTCTCTGAAAGGAAGGGGGCACAATAATCTCCCAGCTCAAGGACTTTAATATCAGTAGTATTTCTCTTCCAAGGCGCTTTCTCCAAAAGAGATTGTGACGGTACCTCCCTTGTACTTGCCATCGGGCAAGGCTAGATTTCTCTGGACACAGCTTTTATTTATCCAGCCCTATGTGTGTGCATGTTAAATCACTTCAGTCTTGTCCAACTCTTTGCAGCCCTATGGATTGTAGCCTGTCAGGCTCCTCTGTCCCTGGGGATCAAGACAGCATCTCTCTTACATCTCCTGCATTGGCAGGAGTGTTCTTTACCACTAGATAAACCCGCTTTACCTGGTCAGATGGAGGTAACTGAGACAGTCTTAGGTAGACCATGCTGCAGTTAGAAGTTACTGCATACTGCATTTCAGAATTTCCTCACCTCCGGTGATGACAACTTCCTAAAGTTCAAAGACAGTCTAAGATGAACAACACTGAAGTACTGCAATGCAATAAACATGTTCCCAATTGTCTGTCCGGCTCACATGTCTCTTCTGTGGGGGCAGTCAACCTCTCTCTCCCTCAAATGGGACCCCATTACGTACTTGCATTCTATAAGTACCCGAGCTTCTGGTATCCATTGATTCAACCAAGGTGGATTTTTAATTCAAGTAGGGCTAGGTAATTCTTCCTCCCAGTGAGTTTAAATTGAGAACAGAAATTGCTGGTTTCTATCTGAGCTGGCTCTGTGAATGGAGATGTCAAGAGCTGTACTGTAGTCTTGAGAGAGAGAAAAAGAGAGGGAGGCCGAGCTGAGGTGGGAACACTGCCTACAGCTCACATAAAGGCTTCCATGATGGGTTTGTAGTTGTTACTGGTATTTTGTTTTAGAGTAAACAACTGGCAACTGTAAAGACAGAGAAGGTCCTTGGAGAGAAAAGGATGTGGTTAGTACAAGCCTTGCTGAGCTCCTCCGACTCCTTTGTGTTTTTGGACCTTGGAAAAACAAAACTGTGCTTGACAGCTTCTGCCTTTGAGAAAGCACATGGAGCAGGATGACATCAGGACCCTTTATGGTTTAGTCACTTACTTGTGTCTGACTCTTTGCGACCCCATGGACTGTAGTCCACCAGATTCCTCTGTCCATGGGCTCTGCTGGGCAAGAATACTGGAGCACGTTGCCATTTCCTTCCCCAGGAAATCTTCCTGACCCAGGGGTTGAACCCATTGTGAGCAATCTTCTTACCAACCAAGCCACCAGGGAAGCTGTACCATTTAGCTCCCCTCAAAGCCCTGGCCTCTGTAAAAGCAGGTAGTCTGGAAACCAGACTCCCGGAAAGCAGGTAGTCTGCCCGTAGGGCCTGCTAGGGTTGATTTGAGGCATTTATAATCCATGTCCATACTTTCTATGGACACGATTATTTCCTGTGAATGTGGCAGGATTCCTGCAGGTTTTTCCAGTCATGAAGGAATGCAGTCTTTCTCTTTCTTGGGCTTTGCAACCCCTCTCCTCCCCCTGTCCTCTCTCTTACCTACTACCCCTGTATTGCCTCTTATCTTCCACGAGGTCAAGGCTGCAGCGATGCTAGTTGTGTTCTTCAGTGTGGAAGCTGTGTCAGAACGAGAATCACTAGAAGCACATTCCCAGGACCACTCAGCACTGCATGTGTCCAGAAGCCACCTGGTCTGCATGTCTTTTGGCTTCTGTTGGCTGTGGCTTCAGGACCAGGATGGCATTTGCAAGCACAGGTCCTCTCACCTCACTGCTGCACTGTCTTGTTTAATTCCATGCTCTTCCCCTCCACCCACCAAATTGTGATCCATCCAGTACCCAGAGTCCACCTCCAGCACTTCCTCTGGCTCCTCCAATAGGCACCTTTGCCCAGTGTCTGACTTCCTTCCTGGCCTCTGTTCTTTCCTCTCTTCCTTCCCTTTTCTTTGCTGCATGGTGACCAAATAGAGCTCTCCATCCACAATCTGCCTCAGAGTTTCTGCCACTGGTCCTCCAGGGCAAAAACTTTAAGATAGGAAGAGTGAAAATCACCCTGTTTACCAGTATCTCAAGGCTGGGATGGGGAGAACTTGGCAATAAGGCCAAGAGCACCCAACCCCTCAACTGTGGACTATTTGGGAAGGGAATGAACATGGAGACAGAACAGGGAGCAACAGCTTTGGAGTTGAAATACTGTTCTTTTAGTGATGCTGGGGATGGGCCATCTATGAACATGTATAGAGAATTCAGGAAAGCTGGGGATATTGGTGTAATTTGTTAATACCAGAGAACAAATACTATAAAGACTATGCTAATTTTAGTAATTTGTGAGAGTGGCTTACTCTTTATAACTAATTACAGCATGCACCACAGCTATTATGCACATCATTAATAGGTGTCAGATGAAGGCTATTGTAAGGTTTATTTGATCACAGTTCTAAGTCCCATAGATGCATGCTGTCTTCTTGTCTGACATTGGCCTCTGCTCACCACCTTCAATAATTAGAAGCACTATTGGAGATTGAATTAGGACAGGGAACTCAATCTGCTCCTCACAAGAGCACATGAATATGGTGACACCATTACTTGTTTATTTAGCAATGTTTTTATTTTTAAAAATGACAGGGATGTAACTACTGCACTTTTAAAAAATTTTATTGGAAAGATCAGGCTTGACCTCTGTTCCATTCCTCTAGTACTGTGCTGTTTACTATCCAAATGAAAGTGTGAGAGTGTTAGTTACTCAGTCATGTTCAACTGTTTGTGAATCCATGCACTGGAGCCCACCAGGTTCCTCCATGCATGGGATTTCCCAGGCAAGAATACTGGAGCAGGTTGCCATTTCCTTCTCCAGGAGATCTTTCTGACCCAGGGATCGAACCTGGGTCTCCTACATTGCAGGAATATTCTTTACTGTCTGAGCCACCAGAGAAGCCCTATTATCCACATTGGGCTACTTGAATTGGTTAAGTTAAGGGACTTCCCTGGTGGTCCAGTGGCTAAGACTCGGTGCTCCCAATGCAGGGGCTCCTGCAGGGTTCAATCCCTGATCAGGGACCTAGACCGCACATGGTCCCCATGTTAGGAGTTCCCATGTTGAAACTAAAGATTCTGCATGTTACAACTAAGACTCAGAGCAGCCAAATAAAATAAATACATATATCTTTTTAACTAAAAAAATTTATTTAGGTTACTCCTTCAGGATTGCTAATCAAGGGGTCAATGGCCACATGTGACTGGCAGCTGTCTTCTACACAGTACGTATACAGAACATTTCCATCACCGCAGAGAGTTCTGTTGGGCAGTGCTGCCAGAATCTCGGGGGGTGCCGAAAGTGAGGTTTATCTGTCAGGCTAGTCCGCTAGCTCTGAATGTTCTGTACAGAGGCAGGGATCAGGAAGCTCAGGGCCCCAGCTCCCGTGGAGGTGACCGTGAGTGACAGGAGCAGGCTCTCCCATGAGACAGCTTCACTCGTTTCAGGGAGCTCCTGGTGGGGGAGGGGGGCGGGGTTGGAGAGTGGGGAGGGACCCTCTCCAGCAGCAGGATCCCATCATTGCTCCTAGAAGGGAGTTGCCACTCCTGAGCATGGCCCTGCTCAGTGGGATATACAAAGAGAGAGAGTGCTAGTGCTCAGTCATGTCCAGTTCTTTGCTACCCCATGGACTGTAGCCCACCACTCTCCTCTGTCCATGGGATACAGAGAAGTCACACCCAAATTAGCTCAATTTATTAGTCTTACACTAGCTAGAATATTATTCAATAAAAATTTGCAGAGTGAAAGAATGACACAGCAGGCAGCAGGTTTTTATAATGTCAACAATCTTCATGAACACAGTTTAACAGTTTATAGACCTCTTAAATGCATTGTTTTGTTTGATCCTCATAACAATGTAAGGTGAGTAAAAAACGCATGATATTTCTCTTGTTGAGAAAATCAGAGGTCAGAGGGTTTAGAACATTTTCTCAAGGTCACCCAGCTAGTAAGTCTCAAAGCTGTGACTCATATCCAAAGTTTAGGACCACAAGTGACACTTTCCATGCAATGCATGACCTTTCAGGAGCCTTCCCAGTAAGGGTGTTTCCAGCAGCAGACTGCGGTTGTGGTAGGATTCAAAGATGCCTTTGACACAGAGTTTTCCAGGGACCAGTAGATTCAACCTTGATAAGTTTTCTAAGTTGTCGGCGTGATGCATGATTTTTATATTTCATGTTTGCCTAAATTTATGCTTGCAGGCTTTCAGAGGCACACCGCATGGCATTCTGAAGTAGCGGCTTTCAAACTGTGTCCCACCAGTGCCAACAGATCTGCGGAGAGGCCATATAGGCTGCCGTGGGGGCGGGGCCCAGTGGGGGCGGGGCCACAGAGGCTGCCGTGGGGGTGGGGCCCAGTGGGGAGGCCTTGTGTTTGGGTTCTGCGCTGTTCCCAGCTGATATGCTTTCAACTATTTTTATATATTTAACATCCCACAGAAAAATTTCACTTGAACAAAGGTTGTCTTACTAACCATTAGGAAAAGAATCATCACTGTTCTAAGGCATTTCTGCGGCAGCTTGTTTGATAAGAAAGTGGGGCAAGCTGAGCTCTGTGCTCAGGCGTTATTCAGGCCTGCGATGCAATCTGTAGACCAACGCTTTCTTGCTAGTTAGAAACAAGCCCTAGAAATTCAGAGTCTCCCACAGCCTACCGAGCCAACCCTAAGGCTGGGCAGGGGGCAGAGGGTCACTGTGCTGGGACCAGAGGACCCCTGCCTGTTTGACAGAGCTGCCCGTACTGTCTTATTCTGCCACTGGCTCTCATTCTGCTCTTAGTCAAGATTCCTCTTAGCTGCCTGAGCCCACAGCATCTGCTGAATCCTCCTGCTAAGACTTGACACTTGGTCTTAAGGGCTTGTGGGCCTTAGCCAGAAGCAGCTGCCAGATTGCTTCAACTCAGAGACCCCCATTCTGGCCTTCTCTGGACAGTCAGATTCTGTCATCGTTCACCTATCTGCAGAGTAAGGAACTTATCAGAAAGTCAGAGAATTCCCCGACATCAGCTTTTAGATTCCTTGCTCCTCCCTGGAAAATGAGTCCACTGAAATCGATTAAATAAGCCTGGATTTTCACGTTATAATTTTGCCCCTGCTTAAGGTTTACTGTGTAATTAATCTTAAATCTCTTAATTTTTCATTGATAGATTTGAATAAGTGTGATGCTATTATCAGCACAAAGAGAGGAAATGAGGGATGTCACATGGGAACTGGAAAATAAGGTTGACTTGTGACAATAAACCTCAGAAAGGCCACATAGAGTGGATGAGGTCAGCCATCCTTAAAATGTACACACCTTGAGGAATAATCAAGAACTTGGTGTCTAGAGGCCAATACCGTGGTATATAGACCAAGATTGGGGTATGGTCTTGGGAACATGTGATGGTACCACAATTTCTGAAAGCTTGAGAGAACTAGAAAGTAGTGTGTAATCAGGACACCTTTCCCGGAAACAGATGGACAATGAGATTGTATTCTGCAGCAATAACGAGATCAGAGCGCTGACCTGACCGTACATCAGACACATGCATCTTGTGTGTTGTAATATATGTTGAGATGGAGGTCACAAGCCTACAGAGGTTTTAAGTCTCTAACACTATCCAAAGAACCTAGGGTCTAAGATACCAGACCAGGGCATAGGAATTCTTTGGTCTTCGGGAGAGAGGCGATTTCTGGTGAGATAGTAAATGTTTGTGGACTTTTCCTGGGGCCCAGGGTGAATGTGTTTACTGTTGGGCTTCACAGATGGGGTTTGTTGTAAGATACATGGGAGAACTAGAAAGTGGTGTATAACCAGAGCACCTGAGTAACTCTCACTGGCTGAAGAGCCATGATTCAGCACTTCAGACTTTACTTCTTTTTCTAGTTGCACTTGTTTTATATTTGCCAAACTAACAAGGGGGCAACAGAGGCTGAGATGGTTGGATGGCATCACTGACTCAATGGATATGAGTTTGAGCAAATTCTGGGAGATAGTGAAGGACAGGGAAGCCTGGTATGCTGCAGCCCATGGGGTTGGACCTGACTTAGCCACTGAACAACAACTCATCTCCATTTTTTTTCTATATTGCTTCTACCAAGATGTTGTTTCTTAGGTTTTAAGGCTTTTACTTATTCTCTTTCTCTCTCTCTTCATATGTTTCATAATCGAAATCTCAAGAAGAAATGAACCTATTAAGTTACATACAATCAATACAAGGCCAGCTCTTAGACCTCTAGATGGTGCTCCTTCTAGATGGTTTTCCATCATGTGGAACAAATGATAGAAATCTACTGATGAGGAAAATTTCAAAAAGCCAAGAACTTGCAGGCTTCTTTGAAGGATGGTAAAATTATAGGAATCTGCCAGACCCTGACCAGTATAGTGAATTATTCCCCATAGCTGTCTTACTAACTTTGTTCTAATTCACACCCAAAAGTAGTTTAGGGCTTAAATTTACTCTGTCAGATGCTTTGACACTAAAGTTATCTGGTTAGAAGACATAGGTACTTTAATCAATGGGAAGAAATGTCCCAAATTTAAATTAATAAATTGACATTTTGGTTTATGTGATGGTTAATTTTGTGTGCCCAAATGTTTGGTTGAACATTATTCAGAATATTTCTGTGGAAGTGGTTTTTTTTTTGGTGAGATTTAGATTTGAATTGGTGGACTCTGAAGCGGACTATGAAGCATGCCCTCATAATGCGGGTGGGCCTCATCTAATAAGCTGATGGCCTGAATAACACAGAATACTGACCTTTCCCCAAACAAGCAGTTCTTCCAGCAGGCAGCCTTAGGACTTCAACTCAACGTTGGCTTTTCCTGGGTCTCTAGCCTGACAGCTCACCCTTCTGATTGCCTCCATAATCACGTGAGCCAATTCCTTAAAATAAACCTCTTGCTATTTATGTACACATCCTATTGGATTTGTTTTTCTGGAGAACCCTGACAGTTATTTCAAATGTCTTGTGAGTTTGTGTAACATGGGTCAGTTTTTCTGAGTTCATTCTACTGTCGGGGCTCTGAAAACACATTTCTCAAGTAGTTGTCATCTTCAGTTAAAAGTTTCAGCTGTTTACTCTCTAACTACATTGGTCTCTTTCTGCAGCATTCAATGATTTATTTCATGCTTGTCGAAACTTCTTAAGCACTATGGGATGACATTCACGTGAGTCTCCAAATAAGTTTTAGAGGACAAATAGACACTGTGCTCAGGGTATTAGTTATCACTCAAGGTTGAACACAGAGTGTTGCATGTTGCATATGGGTAATTGAGACCAAGTGGACAGGGGACAAGTGACTTCAAAATGTTGGTTGATCTGTTCCTTTCTTGTTGTTACTTTAAATAAATTAGTACAGAGTTAGGAGCTTAAAACAAAACAAATTTATTACCTTATAAATTGGGGAAGGTCAGAAATCTGAAATCCATTACATGGGTTCAAAATCAAGGTGTCGGTGAGACTTCCCTGGTGGTCTAGTGGTTAAGGTTTCACCTTCCAGTGCAGTGGGGTATGGGTTTGATCCCTGGTCAGAGAGCTAAGACCCCATATGCCTTGTGGCCACAAAACCAAACCATAAAGCAGAAACAATACTGCAACAAATTCAGTAAGGAATTTTAAAAAATTAATATAAAATCAAGGTGTCAGCAAGGCACCAGAGTCTCAAGAGAAGAGTTCCTTTTCACGACCTTTCCGACTTCTAGAGGCTGCCCACATTTCTTGGCTTGTGGCCCCCTTCCCGTTAGCAGCTGTGTCACTCTGACATCTTGTCCATCACCACATCTCCTCCTCTCATTCTCTGGCCTCCCTCTTCCACTTATAAGAACCTTTGTGATTACACTGGCCCACCCAAGTCATCCAGAATAATCTCTCCATCTCAAGATCCCTGACTTAATCACATTCGCAAGGTTCCTTCTATCATACAAAGTTAACATGTTTGCAGGTTCTAGAGGTTGGAGATAGAGTTTTGAGTGGAAGGTATTAATCTATTTCCCATGGTTGTATTATTTTCTGGTTTTATACTTTTTTTAAGAAAGATTTTTGTTGTGGACCTTCTTTTTAAAAAGGTCCACAACCTTTTCATTGAATGTGTTACAATATCGCTTCTGCTTTGTTTTGGTCTCTTAGCCCCGAAGCATGTGGGATTTTAACTCCCCAGCCAGGGACTGGGCCCACACCACCTGCATTAGAAGGTGAAGTCTTAATCACTGGAGTGTCAGGGAAGTTCCTTCTATAAGCATTTAGGGGTTGTAGTGTGGTGGGACTCTAAAAATTGAAAATAAAGAAAAAGGATTCATTTAAAGATTATATAATTTACCATCAGTTCAGTTTAGTTCAGTCACTCAGTCGTGTCCGACTCTTTGCGACCCCATGAATCGCAGCACGCCAGGCCTCCCTGTCCATCACCAACTCCCGGAGTTCACTCAGACTCACGTCCATCGAGTCCGAGATGCCATCCAGTGATCTCATCCTCTGTCGTCCCCTTCTCCTCCTGCCCCTAATCTCTCACAGCATCAGAGTCTTTGCCTGTGAGTCAACTCTTTGCATGAGGTGGCCAAAGTACTGGAGCTTCAGCTTTAGCATCATTCCTTCCAAAGAAATCCCAGGATTGATCTCCTTCAGAATGGACTGGTTGGATCTCCTTGCAGTCCAAGGGACTCTCAAGAGTCTTCTCCAACACCACAGTTCAAAAGCATCAATTCTTCGGTGCTCAGCCTTCTTCACAGTCCAACTCTCACATCCATACATGACCACAGGAAGAACCATAGCCTTGACTAGACGGACCTTAGTCGGCAAAGTAATGTCTCTGCTTTTGAATATGCTATGTAGGTTGGTCGTAACTTTTCTTCCAAGGAGTAAGCGTCTTTTAATTTCATGGCTGCAATCACAATCTGCAGTGATTTTGGAGCCCAAAAAAATAGAGTCTGACACTGTTTCTACTGCTTCCCCATCTATTTCCCATGAAGTGATGGGACCGGATGCCATGATCTTCGTTTTCTGAATGTTGAGCTTTAAGCCAACTTTTTCACTCTCCTCTTTCACTTTCATCAAGAGGCTTTTTAGCTCTTCTTCACTTTCTGCCATAAGGGTGGTGTCATCTGCATATCTGAGGTTATCGATATTTCTCCCAGCAATCTTGATTGCAGCTTGTGTTTCTTCCAGTCCAGCGTTTCTCATGATGTACTCTGCATAGAAGTTAAATAAGCAGGGTGACAATATACAGCCTTGATGTACTCCTTTTCCTATTTGCAACCAGTCTGTTGTTCCATGTCCAGTTCTAACTGTTGCTTCCTGACCTGCATACAGATTTCTCAAGAGGCAGGTTAGGTGGTCTGGTATTCCCATCTCTTTCAGAAT